>NW_020954604.1:12651431-12700482 GCF_900497805.2 Vombatus ursinus | reverse complement strand
CCTGAAAATCATGACCAACTCCTCCCCCAGGGGTCATTTTCAAGAAATTTTAAAAAGAAAACTTCCTTGATTTATTAGAAACAGAGGAGAAAGTGAAAATTAAAAAAACTGTACCAGTCACCTCTTGAATGATACCCCAAAGTGGAAAATCTCTGGATGATAGTAGCCAAACCTAAAGCTTCTAAATCAAAGTAAAAATACTTCAGGCATCCCAAAAGAGTTCCATCATGCAAGACTTGGCAGCTGCCACTCAAAAAGAGAAGAGCTTGAAATATGATATTCCAAAAGGCAAAAGATAAAGACTTACAATAAAAAAAAACTTTCAGCGCTGTAATCCTTCAGAAGGAAAAGGGAACTTGAATGGAATATAAGGTGTTCAAGTCCACCTGATGAAAATGCCAGCACTGTAAGTAGAAACTTTGAATATAAACAGTGGCACCAAGAGAAGCAAGAAAAAATATTTGATCAATTATATGTAACTACATGATGATGAATTAATAATGTTCTAATAGTTGTGAATGAAACTACTGTCCTGTTTGAACCCTAAGAATTTTAATGTTGATGTCCATAGAGAATGTTGAATAAGACAGGTAGAGGGCTTGGGCAACAGTATGCACTGTTTTGATGTTTTCATGAGAAAAAGGAAATGTGAGGGAGAGAGAGATATATGGGAATGGGAGAATGAGGATTAAGAGGAGAGAACTTATCTTACGTAATAGGAGTACATGAGATGAAAAGTATACAAATATGCAAAAAATGGAAAGGGAAATGGGCATTCAAAAACCTTAGTTTCATATAAACTGGACAAAAGAAATTCAAAGTCAGAGTCAGAGGTGGGGAACCTGTGGCCTTCTAGGTCCTTGAGTGCAATGTTTTGACTGAGTCAAAGTTTTACAGAACAATTTTTTTTGAGTGAATTTATTCTTTGAAGTTTGGATTCAGTCAAAGGGCTGCACTTGAGGACATAGAGGACCACATGTGGCTTTGAAGTCATAGGTTCCCCACCCCTGTCTTAGACACTCATATATTCATTCATGCACACACACACACACACACACACCCCGAGAGAGAGAGGGAGTGAGAGAGAGAGAGAGAGAGAGAGAGAGGGAGGGAGAGAATTTGGTGTAAAAATAAATTATACTGAGCAGGAAAATGGGAGGCAAAAAAAGAGAGGCAGGGATTTAAAAGAGGGCACGATGGATGAAGTACTAACGAACTCCAATGTCAGAGTCACTTTGATGTTAATATGTCTTACCAATAGTAATTTGGACTATTTTTCTTATGGTTATTGTTTTTCGTGGTTGTTATGTGGTTTTTATTATTTCAGATATATAGTATATTTGTTCATGTACTTACATGTATATATCCACATGTGTGTGAATTGATTCTATAACGTGGTCACCGAACTCTTTTCAGAAATTTAAGATGAAATATGGCTTCTAGGAATAAGAGATGATAAACTTGCTCTATTTTGCTGCAGTCTGGTCATATCTGATGTGTCACATTCAATTCTGGGTGAAATAGTTTAAGAAAGACATCATTAAGTTAGTGTTCAGAGGAAGGCAACCAGGATTATGAAGGGCCTTGACTTATGTATGATATGAAGATTGACTGAAGCAATTGGAAATGCTGAGCCTTGGACAAAAGAAGCCTTGTTGTGGTTGCTTGTCATCTTTGTTCAAATACTTGAAGGGTTGTCATGTCAAAGAGGAATTCATCTTATTCTCTTCTGCCCCTGAGGATAAAACCAGGTATAATGTGGAAAAGAGACAAATTCAGGTTTGATAGCAAGAAAGAAAATAAAATTCCTAACTAGTACAGCTCTTTCCATGAGCAAAATGACCTGCTTCAAGAGGAAGAGCATGCACCCTTCCTGGAGTTCTTCAAATAAAGGCTCTACGACCACCTGTTGAGTACATTGCAGTGGGGATGGCTTTTCAGGTAAAGAGTGAGCCAGATGGCTACCAAAGTCCCTTTTAAGTCTAAAATTCTCTATTTCTATGGGATTATAACCTCAATCATTAGCATGATATCTAGCACAGAGTAGCACTGTGGTAGGAAATTTATAATGAAAAAAACTGATTGAAGATTTATTGTGAACAGCAACTTCCAGGGAGTAGAAGAGGTGAAATTTAATTTCCTTTACCTTCTGTATCTGTAAAGAACCCTGACAATCAATTCAGAAGACCTTCCTCAAGTCCTTGCCTTGAATCTCATTTGTTTAGTACCCTTGGGCAAGTCACATGGTACAGTGGAAAGATTTACAAGCTTTTTTACTTGAAGAGACTGAGCCTCAGTTTCCATATCTGTAAAATAAGGATAATAACCTATAGTATCTACCTCTCAGAGTTGTTGTGAAGCAAAAATGAGATAAATACAACATACTTCATGAACCTTAACTTTCTATATAAACACTACTTACTATATAATTTTTATTAGGAGTTTCCAATTTTATAAAGTGGAGATAATAATAACGTCCCAAGCTGAAAAGAATCAAAATGGCAGGTGATCTAAACAGTCAGACTTAGCATATATGATGGACACAAGTAGGATGTAGCATACACTTTACTTCATTTTTCTGAAAGAATTTTTTGAGATTCTTGAAGAAAGTTGAATAAAATATATCATGAATAAAAACAGTAACTGGAAACAGAGATTGTCCAATCACATATCCAGTATGAGGGAATAATGGGTGGAAAACACCTGCTTTTCATGGTGGATTCAGGATACAAATGAGCTGCCAAACTCCCTTCACTAGGTTATTCTCCTCTCTTCTATAAGTATTTTTAAAAATAACAGCTGTATGTTTGTTTTATCTCTCTTATCATTCACACAAGAAAGTAAGCTCACTAGGGGCAGTGACCATATAAGTCTTTTTTCATATTTTATTTTTTTTTCATATTTTATGCCCAGGCTTTACCACACTTCCACGCATGCAGTAGCTGATGCTTAAGAAACATTTGTCGTTCAATGAGTGATGCTCAGCTGTTTTATTATGTTTCCACAAAATGTTGAAAAGCCCAGAGGTTTCTGAATGTCTCCAACTGGATGTCTATTCAGTGCATTGTCTACATTCTCTTTGTATGTCTTACGGTAAGAAATGGACATACATCAAACAAGATAAGAAGACTCTCAATCACCCTTCTCAGTGCCTATGAACGAGCCATCCCTCATGCCTGGGATGCACTCCCTCTTTATTTCCACCTCCCAGAATCCCTCTCTTCCTTTCAGATGCAACTCAGGTACCATTTTCTACATGAAGCCTTTTGTAAATCTCCCCATACAATCCCACAAATGCTAAGGCCCTCCCACGCAAACTACCTTGTATTTAACTATGTTGTATGTGTATATTAACTTTATATTCATCTTATTTATATTGTTGCATGTATTACTCATTTCCTTTATTAAGATGCAAGTTATTTGCAAGCATGGATTGTTTTATTCTTGGTCCATGTAACCCCAACATCCAGCACAGTGTCTGGCACATAGTAGGTGCTTCATAAATAATTGTTGTTAGGTCAGTAAAAGGATGGTGGAGAAAGTGCCCATACTCATGAACTTTTGCATTTACTTGAGTATTGGAGCCTTACTTGGTAGCATGGAATGAAATGGAAAGACTAGATATAGCCTACAGACCCATGAGAAGGCAGTTACAGTATCTAGGTGCAAAGCAGTAAGAGCTCCAGCTAGCATGGTGGCAGTGGAATCAAAAGCAAGAGTTTTTTTCATGGCTGCTTGTGTTCACCATTGCTGGGTCCTCAGGATCTAACTTTACCAGGAGATGCATTGAATTTGCTTCCACAGTGTTAGTCCATCAGTAAATATGATCTTTTCTCAGACTTTCTAGAGAGAGAAAGTGGGTATTTGAGAGGCTTATCCAGAACATTTATGTTAAAAGAAAAAAAAATGGAGATGGAGGTAGAAAGAAATAAAAGGGTCCCAGATGTTCCAGATTATGTGACAATCGCTATTGCCCTTCATTTTTCTCTCTGGAGACCTAATTCCCAAAGAGAATTAAACCACTTCATGTGGTGTCCAATTAATTCTCAGAGGAATG
Organism: Vombatus ursinus; assembly: GCF_900497805.2. Taxonomy (NCBI): domain Eukaryota; kingdom Metazoa; phylum Chordata; class Mammalia; order Diprotodontia; family Vombatidae; genus Vombatus; species Vombatus ursinus. The sequence continues at coordinate 12,696,425 of NW_020954604.1, read as the reverse complement.
AGCTAAAGCTTTGGGGCTCTCCTTTTTTCTTTATCAATGATCATGCTTTTTCTTCCTATTTGTTGTATGTTTTTCCTAACAATTTTATGTTTCAAAAAAAAAAAAAACCAGACGCGTGTCATACATAACAAGAGAGCCATGCATCTCACCATCACTTGAAGAAGGTGATGGGAAGGGAAGGTAAATGTAAATACTTTTGTTGCTACCAACATACATCTATATCAGGAATTCTGTGCCTGTGGTCATGCTTGCTGGTAGAGAAGTAGATGTGGTTTCTGGGTATGCCTACAGGGAGTCCTGATCCTGAGACATCATTTGAAAGAAAATGTAAAAAAGAAAAAGCAATCTCTACATCGGTTTTCAGGGAAGTTTAATTAGTGTCTGCCCTTCTTGATGGCCCAGGGACCATTCCCCAAAGGACACTAAAGCCTTCAAATTCTCCAAAGCAATCACAATTAAAACCTTTTGGACAGAACAGGAGGGCAGAGCTCTTCTTCCAGTGTGAGGTAGGTGAGGGGTCTCAAGGCTTAGATGCCACATAAGGATTCTTATCTCCACTAACATTTCCCCTCCGTTTTGTCGCTTTTCCTCATTGTTCTCCTGATAACAAAAATAAGTCCATTCCAGCCTCTGATTTTCATCCATTTAAATATGCTTTGATGGCTATTTCCAAAATTATAAGAGCTATACCCTCTTTATCTTCCTTAAACCAGACAAAATTTGTCATCAGTCTTTCCATGAGGGTCTGATAGGGAAGGAGAAGTGAAGGAGTTGAAATGCTTCTTTTTCTCTTCTTCTACATCTTTCCTGAGACCAATCACCCTGAATCTCTTTACTTTACCTTCTTCCCTCCCCATTTTCTCCTCAATTCCCCAAAGTGCTAGGGCCAAGCCAGGGAGAGAGGAGAGAAGGTGAGGTGCAGAAGGGAGCTCTAGAGGAGCATGCAGAGCTTTCTGAGACAGTTTTCCCTGGATCAGATGAAGGAGAAAGTCATCAGAGTGCTCCCAGAAAGAGCAGGAACAGCTTAGAATATTTGAGTCAACTCCATGTCTTCCATGTCCTTCCTCTACTCACTCTCATCCAAATTCATGCTCTTATTTCCCTTCTTTGTCTTCTTAACTTTGCTGCTTCTAAGAGAATCAAGCATTGGTAAACCTGAAGGACAGTGCCGACATTTTCTAAAGTTCACTTTCAATGTTTTCTCAAATACAGCCTCTTTTCCTTTTATCAGTCCAGACTCATTTTCTCTGGTTATGCTTCAGAGACCAAGCTAGTTCACATGATGCTGTAAAGCACAGTCACCTATTTTTGTGTAACCTTGGGGAGGTCACATAACCTCTCTGGACCTCTGTTTCCTTGACTGTAAAAGGAAGAGCTCAAACCAAGTGATATTTCTGTTCTCTTCCCATCCTAAATCCATGACCTTACAATGACCACATGAACTCTAAGGACTCTTCTAGCCCTGGTACCATAGTTCTAAATCCTATGGGCCTACATTTAATAAAAAATCATTTAAATCGTCAATGGGAACTCTCTTAAAGACCTTAACATGCATCATGTAATGTGTTTCCATAGACTGAATTCAATTTACTACATGAGCACTATGGAATATGTGAAGAGCTTTTTAAGGCAGGAATAAGTCCACATGAACCACCCAAGTCATTTGGAAAAGATAAATTTAATAACTAAATCAGCTGCCTAACTAAAAGTCTGCCTTTTGGTGTTTTTTTTTTTGTTACTGAATTTTATGTTAATATTGTATCTTATTTGCATCCCCTGATCACCACTACTACCCTACTAGTTAGTATAGCAAGTAAGTTTGTAAATAGTGAGTATAAAGGGACAGAATATATAGCCAGTATATAGCAGGAGAAAAGATTGCAAAGGGGAATGTGGAAGTCATGTACAAACCATCCCAAAGATCAAAGGAAAATAATTTGGAAATTGTATCATATATCAACCAAAATTCACATCCTGGTAATAGGTACTGAATCAGGTGAAGCCATCTAGATGATGCTGTCAAGGTTTTTGGTCCTATGATATAGAAATTCAAGACAAATTTCAGATGTCCACAGGAAAGACCAGCAGAACATCAAAAAGGTGCTGGTAACTTTTAGATGACAACTTTGAAATTTTACCAGTAACTTTGAGATGATTTGGAAATGTTAATGAACTAATGCCAAGGTGGCACACATAGATCTGTTTCCTCAAAAACACTCTAAAAAGGAGACCTCAAACTCCTGCCTCCCCCAAGTCTCCTTCCACCTCCATGTTGTTCATGCTGCCGAATAGTTCCAACTTTTTAAAAAATTTTAATTTTTTAAAATTTTTTTGTCCCAACTTTAATACATGGTTACATGAGTGACACTCTCTGCCTCTTCTCCTTCTCCATCCACTTTGCCACTCTACCTGCCTCCCACATTGTCTTCCTTTGTACTTCTTTCATCACTTATCTCTGCCTTTATGGGCCTTTTGCCCCCATACCTCCTGTGTTTCATTAAATTGTGATTGCCTACTTGTTTCCTGCTGCCAATTCTGGTCTTTCCTGGTAAGTACCCAAAGAACCAGGTATGCCTGCCTCCATTTCATACTTTCACAAATTACTAACAATTCAAATTTTAAATGCTTAAACCTTTTTTCTCATTGAATGTATTTGACATTTCTAGAGATTTCATCTCCAGAAGTTCTAAAACTCAGAAATTTTGTGATTTGCCACCTAAGTGATGACATGTCAACCATAGAATTCTTTGAATGATCATTCATGATCATGTACTATTTTCCCCCTCCCCACAATTCCTGAAGAAAATGAAAAAGCAGTTTAATTCTTAAAGCATTACTATGAAGAGGAAAGAATTGTATCAGTTTCAACTATTAGCAAGAAGTATCACAAGTCTGAGAACCAATGCCTTGGATTTCCAAGAGAAGCCCTCTTCAAACAGAGCATTTCCCTCCTAAATTAGTTCAGTCTCATAGAAGACAAACCTAGACTCAGAAAATGTGAGAGCTGCCTTAGCATCATAGGTTTAGAGCAAGAAGAGACCTTAGAGATCACGGAGTTCAACTCTACGTTCCTAATGGAAATTTGACTTAAGAGCCAGAGAAAGTGTATAATCTCTTAAAAGTCACACAATAAACAGCCAATGGCCTTTTAAAATAACCACCAATAGGTTAAGAGTCATCTTTCCTTTGGGCAAATATTTACCTGAGAATAGGAAAATTAAAATGTGATCTATATATCATTGGACAAATTTTAACTGAACATGAATTAAAATTACTCACCTTAAAGGGGTGTTATATTAATAGAGATTCAGAAAAATTGTCTACATTTTCTCTTAAAATATGATATGTTGGGGAAAATCTCAATGTGTAACTGATTAAGAAATATGAGTTGTGAGAGAAGCGGAGAGTCACTACTGAGTTGGCAGAAGTGGGAAATAAGCATTTGTCAGTCAGAAAGCTCTAGGGTAGGAAAGAACCCCTCTATTCCTGAAATTCAAAGAGTTCAAACACATGTTGGACTTCTCTGCAAAAGCATAATTAAATAAATGCATGATGCGCATCCCAATGGGGCTTAGACTTCTTGGGAGCCCAGGAAGCCATTTCCATATCCATATCAGTTTTGCTGTACCTACCTGATGGATCACAAGAACAAGTGAATTTTTTTGTGAATATGCAAACTTCCCCCATTCCTATGGAGTGCATTGCCCCACAAAATGAGTTAAGAAACTGGATGCTTTGCAACAGTGAATTCTCACAATTTAGGTTTATGTCATCAAAGTGAAAAGTTGAGTACAATGTAGCTAGCCAATCCATTCATTAAGATTGAAGCTATCAAATGAAACCAGTTGATTTAACAAATACCCCATGGAAAGACTCTCCAACTGAAGTCTCCAATGTTGTCCAATTGATAGCAAAACATCCATGTTCTAAGGCAAAATTTTTCATCTTTTTGTGACATAGACCCCTTTGATCATCTGATGAAGTTCATGGACCTCTTCTCAAAATAATTCCTTTAAATGGACAGAATAAAACACTCAGAGCACAAAGGAAACTAATTATATTGAAATACAGTTATATACCCACATGCATATAAATATACACACACCTATATCTAGATATGTCTATATACAAGTATTAATGAAATGCTCTGGTCATGATCTGAACAGAATTTCCTACTCAGAGGCGAGATTTAGTTACATGAGTGACACTCCCTGCCTCTTCCCCTTCCCCATCTACTTTCCCATTCTGCCTGCCTCCCACACTGTCTTCCTCTCTATCTCTTTCATCATTTACTTTTATGGGACTTCTGTCCCTATACCTCTGTGGTTTAATTAAACTGTGTTTCCTTCTGCCAATTCTGGTCCTTCCTGGTGAGTGCCCAAAGAACTAGGTATGCCTACCCCCATTTCATAATTTCACAAACTGACAATTCAAAATTTAAATACTTAAACCTTTTCCCAGTTGAATGTACTGGGCTTTTCTAGAGATTTCATCCTCAGAAGTTCTAAAACTCTGAAATGCTGTGATTTGCCACCTCAATGCTGATATGTCAACTACAAAATTCTTTGAATGACCATTGGTAATCATGTCCTATTTTCCCCCTCCTCCAACTCCTGAAGAAAGAGAAAGTAAGAGTTTAATTCTTAAAGCATAAGTATGAAGAGGAAAGAATTATTATACCAATTTCAACAATTAGCAAGAAGTATTCCAAGTCTGAGAACCAATGCCTTGGGTTTCCAAGAGAAGTCTTTTTTATTTATTTTTTTTTCTTGCTAGGCAATTAGAGTTAAGTGACTTACCCAAGGTCACAAAGCTAGTAAGTGTGAAGTGTCTAAGGCCAGATTTGAACTCAGGTCCACATGGCTCCAGTGCTGGTGTTCCATCCACTGTGCCACCTACTTATCCCAGAAGCTCTTTTTAAACAGAGCATTTCTTTTCTTTTTTCCAATTTATTTATTTATTTTTAGTTTTCAACATTTGCTTCCACAAGATTTTGAGTTCCAAATGTTCTCCCTATCCTTTCCCTCCCACAACCACATGATGGCATGCATTCTGTTTACTCCTTCCTCCAATCTGCTCTCCTTTCTATCACCTCCCCCTTCTCTTATCCCTTTCCCTTTATATTTTCCTGTAGGGCAAGATAGATTTCCATACCAAATTGCCTGTGTATCTGTGTGTTTCCCAGTTGCATGTAGAAACAATTTTAACATTCATTTTTAAAACTTTGAGTTCCAAAGTCTCTCCCCTTCTCCTTCCCCACCCACCCTCATTGAGAAGGCAAGCAATTCAATATAGGTTATACTTGTGTGGTCATGCAAAACACTTCCATAATAGTCATGTTGTGAAAGACTAACTATATTTCCCTCCATCCTATCCTGCTCCCCCATTTATTTCATTCTCTTCTTTGTCCCCTTCCCTCCTCAAAAATGTTTGCTTCTGATTACCCCCTCCCCCAATCTGCCCTCCTTTCTATCACCCTTCCCTCTCTTATCCCCTTCTCCCCTACTTTCCTGTAGAATAAGATAGGTTTCCAACCCGATTGAGTGTGTATGTTATTCCTTCCTTAAGCCAAATCTGATGAGAATAAGATTCATTCATTCCCTCTCACCTTCTCCCACTTCCCTTCCACTGTAAAAGCTTTTTCTTAAAGCATTTATTTTCTAAATCAATTCAGTGTCACAACAGACAAACCTAGACTTAGAGAATGTGAAAACTGTATTAGCATCATGGATTTAGAGCAGGAAGGGGCCTTAGAGATCATTGAAGGAAATCTGATCTGAGGCCCAGAGAAGGAGTGTTACCTCCTAAAGTTATACAATAAGCACTCAATGACCTTTTAAAATAAATATCAATAGGTTAAGAATTGGCTTCCTTTAGGCAAATATCTACCCAAGAAAATGAAAATAAAAAACATGATCCCTATATCACTGGACAATTTTCACTGAACATGAATTAAAATTATTCACTTTAAAGAGGATGTTGTATTAATATAGAATTAGAAAAATGTCATTTTCCTTTAAAATTGAAACATTAGGGAAAATCTCCATATTTACCTAAGAAATATGTGTTATCAAGGAAGGAGAGATAGTAAAGAACCGCTCTACTCCTGAAATTCAGTGTTCAAACAAATGTTGGATCTTTCTGCGGAAGTATAATTAAATAAATGCATGATGGGCATCCAGATGGGGCTTAGACTTGCTTGGGAGCAGAGTAAACCACTGCTCTTGCAATATCCACATCACTTGTGCTGCCCCATCTGTTGGAGCACAGGAACAATTGGAGGGATGTATGTGTGTGTGTGTGTGTGTGTGTGTGTGTGTGTGTGTGTGCTTTAAAAAAATTTATAAAAACAAGTAGGAAAATAAGGGAAAGTATCTCTTTTGCCCTGTGTGGTTAAACTCCTTGAAAAGACCTCCTGCAATAGGTACCTCCACTTTCTCTCCTCTCATTCTCTTTTTAACCCCTTATAATTTGGCTCTCAACTTCAACATTCCACCAACACTGCTCTCTCCAAAGTTACCAATGATCTCCTAATTGCCAAACCCAATGGCTTTTTCTCAGTCCTCACTCTTCTTGACTTCTCTGCAGACTTTGACGCAGTTGATCACCCTCTCCAGTTTGATAGTCTTTTTTCTATCTAGGTTTTCAGGGTAGCACTCTCTCTTGGTTCTCCTCCCCACCATCTGACCAGTCTTTCTCAGTCCCCTTTGCTAGACCTTCCTCCAGATCACACCCTCTAACCATAGGTGTCTCCCACTGCTGCATCCTGGGCCCTCTTTTCTTCTATACTACTGCACTTGGTGATCTTTCTGGCTCCCATGGATTTCATGACACTCTCCATGTTGATGATTCTCAGCTCTCTATGCTGGCCTAACTAACCTACTTGCTGACCTATCTAACATCTCCAGCTGCTTTTCAGACATCTTAACTCAATATATCCCAAATCAAACACATTGTCTTTGCCTCTCCACCTTTGGTTTCCTGTTGCTATAGCAGGCAACACCATTCTGAAGTCACTAGGTAACATCCTTGACTATCTCTTACCCTCCTTCCCCTCCAACCCCATATCCAATCTATGGTGGAGGCCTGTCAAATTTATCTTTGTGATGTCTGCAATATGCATCTTGCCTTCTTCTGATGGTGCCACTACTCTGGTACATGGCTTCATCATCTCTCACATCTGGATTGTTGCAATAGCCTGCTCAAGTTTCTCACCACTTCAATTCTTCTTACATTTAGCCAGTTAAGTGATTTCTCTAAAATATAGGTCTGACTATGTCTCTCTCTCTCTCTCTCTTACACGCACGAGCACACACACACACACACACACACACACACACACACACACACATATCCATTCAACAAGCCACAGTGGCTCCCTTTTGCCTCCAGGATCAAGTCCCCAATTTGGTGCTTGAAGCCCTTTGTAATGTATCCCCTCTTACCTTTCCAATCTTCTTATGACTTGCCTCTAAACATGTACACTTCCAGCCAATGACACTGGCTTTCTGGCTGTTCCGTGAACTAGAACACTCCCACCCTTGCCTTGAGACATTTCCTCTGACTTTCCCCCATGCCTGGAATGCTCTCCTTCTTCATCTCCACTTACTAGTTTCCTTTCAGTCCCAACTAAAATCCCATCTTCTGAAGACTTTCCCCTTCCCTCATACTTTAGTGTCTTTCCCTCACTTCATTATTTCTTATTTACCCTTTTGTAGCTTATTTGTTTGCTTATTGTATCCCTGATTTGCCTGTGACTTCTTTAAGGGCAGAGACTGTCTTTTAATTAATTAATTTATTTTTAGTTTTCAACATTCACTTCCATAAGATTTTGAGTTCCAAATTTTCTCCCCATGTCTCCCCTCCCCCCAACCCAAGATGGCATGTAAAATGATAGAGGCTCAACATACACATTCACATGAAACTTATTTTCACATTAGTGATGTTGTAAAGAAGAATTAGAACCAATGGGAAAAATCACAAGAAAGAAGAAACAAAAAAAGAGAGAAAGAGCAAATAATATGCTTCCATCTGCATTCAGACTTCATAGTTCTTCTTCTGGATGTGCATAGCATTTTCCATCATGAGTCTTTTGGAGTTGTCTTAGATCCTTGCATTACTAAGAAGAGATAAGTTTATCAAAATTAGTCATAGTATAAGGTGGCTGTTACTGTGTACAATGTTCTCCTGGTTCTGCTCACTTCACCCTGCATCAGTTTGTGTAAGTCTTTCCAGATTTTCCTGAAGTCTTCCTGATCATCACTTCTTATAGCACAATAGTATTCCATTACAATCATATACTACAGCTTGTTCAGTCATTCCCCAACTGATGGACATCCCCTCAATTTACAATACTTGGCTACCACAGAAAGAGCTGCTAGAAATATTTTTGTACATGTGAGTCCTTTTCCTATTTGTATGATCTCTTCGGGATACAGAACTAGAAGTGGTATTGCTGGGTCAAAGGGTATGCACAATTTTATAGTTTTTTGGGCATAGGTCCAAATTGCTTTCCAGAAGGGTTGGATCAGTTCACAACTCCACCAACAGTACATCACTATTGTAATTTTCACATATCTTCTCTGGCATTTATCATTTTCCTGTTTTGTCATGTTAGTCAACCTGATAGGTATGATGTGTTAGGGTGAATGTCTTACGGTCTCATGAGAGCTCTGTTGAGGGAACTTTCCCATGGGAGTTCTATCTTCTATCAGTAGAAGCTGAGGGTCACAACACAGTTGCATGGCAAAAATAAGGAAGTCTCCCAGGACCTCTCCTTTGCTGACATGCAGCTCCCCTGGTTGGTTTGGCTCTCCTCTCAATGGGAGATGAGTCCTGACACGAGCTCCAGCAGACCTGATGATTGGCTATCACAGGGGGATCACACTTTGAACATGCATCACTAGGGCTATAAAAGACAGCTACCTGCACTCAATAAACGGAGCTTCTGCCACCTTGCTGTCTCCTGTCTCATCCATGTGTCTCTGGGTTACTGAGCACTGAGCTGGTCTCGTGCTCACCACTGTAGCGGCTGTGACAACTGGCGCCCAACATGGGGCAGATCGATGACAGGCCTGACAGATACCCCACGGGTGGAGTCTAAAAACTCCATGAATATTGCGTCAGCAAGCTTTGAGCTTTCACCCCAACGGAATCGGGACTCCGAGACGTTTCCCGTCCTTGGGGGGCGGAGAAAGTAAAGGTTTCGCTTTACACAATGGGGCAAAATATAGGGCTTCTTCTTCCCACAGATGAGGAGAATTACGCCAGAGCTTTATATAAGGTAGCGAAGAATGTGGGAATAACGATACACCTAAAAGATCTTAGAAAATTTGTGAGGTTGGCTTTTCAGGTATCCCCCTGGCTCCCGGAACAGGGTTGCTTTGAGCCAGGGAGATGGAAGATTTTTGGGGAGCAGCTGACCTTGTATGATGGTACTTGCCCTGGAAAAGTTAGGCTTTTAGACTATACCATCTACAATCTTGTAAAACAAGCTCTGACGAATCAAAAGCAAACAGAAGTCCGGAATTTTCCAGTCTGTACTCAGACAGGTTCCTCCCTCCCCTCTCCCTCTGCGAGTAGACCTTGCTCTCCTAAACTAAGAGAAAGTCCCGCAGACCTCCCTCCCTGGCAACACTGAGGACACTATTCAAACTTGTATCCAAACTTGGGGGAGCCGGAAGACACTTTAAAAAACTTGGTAGTTACCCCTCCCGAGAAACAAGGATTGAGGGAGCAGGATAGTAAGGGATTTTTTGCTGCGCCACAAACTTTGGAAAGTGGGTGTGGCCACCTTGGTGTGCACACAACAAAGTTCAGCGGTGAAGAATCATCATTACAAAAGGGCATTAGAAAAGCAAAAGAAAAGGGTGAGGATGTTAGTGAATGAGATATTGGCCTCTATCCAGTAATTGAAGAACCTGATCCCTTTAACCCAGGACGGGTACAGAGGAGGCACGAAAGTATTCCTTTTAAAACCTTGCTGCAACTAAAACGAGCAGTTGCCCAATATGGACCTACTTCACCTTTTGTAATGTATCAATTAGAGGTTATCTCTATTTTGTGTCCCAATGATTGGAAAGCAATAGCCCGTGCAGTTCTGACGCCCGGAGCTGCTGTCTTTTGGATGGCTGAATTTGTAGATCAGTGCCATATGGTTTCATACCAATTGGCACCTGGATCCCAAGGAAAAGCACTTTTTGAACAGATGAGTGGCACAGGGGATTTTGCTACTACTGCCCAACAGCTAGGATATGCTGAGGAGGGCTATCATAGAATTGCAGTACAATCTAGAAAAGCTTGGTCGAGGATACCAGAAAAGGGGCAGGCAAAGGAGTCTATGACCGCTGCCCGGCAGAAACCTACTGAGACTTTTGTTGATTTTGTGGCTAGAATCCAGGAACTAGTCGCACGAACAATGGGAGAAGTAGAAGGGACTGAAATAGTCATAAAATCACGAGAAAACTGCAATGAAGACTGTAAAAAAGCCATGCTAGGTTTGCCTAGAGACACTACCTTACAGGAAATGATAAGGAGATGTGAAAAGGTAGGGACTCAGTGTTTTCACTTTGAGTTGATGAATCAATTTTTAGCAGAGCATAAGTCAGGGGAAAAAACAGGGAAAACATGCTATCAATGTGGGAGAGAAGGGCACTTTAAGAAAGACTGCAAGTCTAACAAAAGATGCCCTGCCACGCCCTGTCCAAAATGTAAAAGCTAGGGCATTGGGCTTCTCAATGTAGGTCGGGAAACAGGCGCAGGGGCTCTGCGGGAGCCCCGAATACTTGTCCCATGGGGATGACAGTACAGGAATCAAACCCTCTCACAAACGAATGGGGAAAGAAGTACATGACTCTAGCTGCCCAAGAAAAACAATTCGAGTATTGAAACTGAGAAGCTTAGATAATTTTAAACTGCCACCCCATGCTGTCTGTAACGTCCCACTCATGGACCAACAGGAATCGGGGCCAGAATTTTCCTTAATTACCATATCACCCCCAGATCAGCACTACTCACATGCAGTTCCAGTTATTCAAATGTATAAAGGCTCCTTCCCTCACCTCACCATGATTAACATTAACAATGATGATACCTATATTGAAAGGGGTCAGTGTGTGGCTCAAGCCATCACCGTCACTGCAGAATTCCACATAGAAGATACTACCATAATAAAAGGCCCACAGACAGGCTGGAGGTCAGGAGCATTTTTTTCACAAGCCATCTCTATGGACTGTCCCCTATGTACTGTAAGTGTAGAGAAACAGATATTTACAGGGTTAATTGATACTGGGGCTGATAAATCAGTATTCCCTGCAGACCAGTGGCCACCTTGGTGGCCTAAGGAATTGGCTTATACCTTTCTATGAGGTATAGGAGGCAATCAAGAAACAGAAATCTCTACACATCCCCTCACGTGGGAAAAGGACAATAAAAGTGGCAAGTTCCGTCCATATATCACAGCAGGATTACCTCTTATTTTATGGGGACATGATGTTCTTACAGACATGGGTGTTACAATCATCACAGATTTTTCATAAGGGCCACTGATGTTTCATTAACAGCACATAAATTAGTTTGGCTTTCAAAAGAGCCAGTGTGGGTTGATCAGTGGCCCCTGACACAAGAGAAACTCACCGCTTTACATTGTTTAGTACAAGAGCAATTACAGCAGGGACACATAGAGAAAAGCTCTAGTCCATGGAATTCTCCTGTATTTGTCATTAAGAAAAAATCAGGAAAATGGAGAATGTTAATAGATTTAAGGGAAGTAAATAAAAGAATGGAAAACATGGGTCCTTTGCAAACAGGACTACCCTCACCTAATATAATCCCTAGACATCAACCCTTGTGGATCCTTGATATTCAGGATTGTTTTTATTCCATTCCCTTGCACGCTGATGATTGTAAATATTTTGCATTTTCTATACCTACACCAAATCACTGTGCTCCTGCTCGGAGATATCAATGGAAAGTTTTACCACAAGGAATGAAAAATAGTGCTACTATTTGCCAAAGATATATAGCAGACCTACTAGAGCCTTTAAGGATCAAATATAAAGGAGCCTATTTAGTGCACTATATGGATGATATTCTTTGTAGTCATGCCAATTTAGAAGTCCTTGAGCAGATACTCCAAGAAACAGTATCTATTTTGACAAACAAAGGGCTTCAGATAGCACCAGAGAAAGTGCAAAAACAACCTTCCTTTCAATATCTGGGATTTCAGCTTGACTTGGAGGAAGTCTCTTTACAACCTCCTGAACTTAGACAAGACAAGGTACAAACTTTAAATGATTTCCAAAAATTGATAGGAGATATTCAATGGATGCGACCAAAGATAGGCGTTACTAATGAGGAGATGCAACCCTTATATTCTATCTTGAAAGAGGATCCTCACTTAAATTCTCCTAGAAAATGGACCCCTGAGGCTGAACAAAGCTTAAAAATCATTAGGAAGTTAGGAAATCACACTCATCGGGTATCTCCACAGAAGGAGATTGAAGCCACATTGATAATGGCTCAGCAACATCCACACATTATACTTCACCAAGAAGAAAAGATTATAAAATGGTTATACAGCAAAACCAGTAATAAAAGAGTTTTAACTAGTTATTTAGAAGCCTCTATGTTGGCTAAAAAGGCACTTCTTCGTATTTTACATCTTAGTGGACAGAAAGGCACTTTGTGGGTCCCTGTTACAAAAGAAAGACTTGAGACCCTTTTATATTGTGATGAAAATTGGACTGTGTTATTGAATCTAGGTAATATTCAAGCAGGATGAAAATACTCCTTTGCAAAATGGTTTAATAACTGGAAATGGATATTTCCCAAGATTGTCAGGAATACACCTGTTGATGGCTATAATGTCTATACTGATGCTACTAAAGAAAAGAAAGCTGCTATATATTGTCCTGACTTAGACATTCATACAGTTATACAGACTCCACACACTTCCACTCAAAAGAATGAGCTATATGCTCTTCTACATGCTTGCAAAATACCTCAACCTATTAACATTATTACAGACAGTCATTATGCTGCTGGTGTGCTTTCTCACATTGAAACAGCATATCTCAAACCTGAAGGTTCACCAATAACAGAATTGTTGTATGACCTTCAATCATGCATCAGATCAAGACAACATCCTCTGTATGTAATGCATGTAAGATCCCATACACATGGTTTAGGTCCCATATTTTCAGGGAATAATATTGTGGATTCTATGCTTATAGGCAGTTGTCAAGAAGCACAACAAGGACATGGTAAGTATCATATGTCAGCCAGGTCTCTATGTCGCCTTTATGGCATAACCAGAGAACAAGCCAGAGCTATAGTGAAAAGGTGCACTGAGTGTGTCCCTTTCAATTCACCATCACTTCGCTCTGGTATCAATCCTAGAGGACTTTTTCCTAATTCTCTATGGCAAATGGATGTTGCACATATTCCACCATTGGGGAAACATAAATTCCTCCATGTTACTGTGGATACATTTTCAGGATTTTGTATAGCTACTCCTCAAACAGGAGAAGCTGTAAGACATGTTATTAATTACCTTTATCATGCTTTTGCTATAATTGGCCCACCATGTGCGATAAGAACTGACAATGGGTCCGCTTATACTGCCAAGCAATTACAAGCCTTTTTTCTAGAGTTTGGCATACAGCACATATGTGGTATTCTTTATAACCCAACTGGTCAAGGCATTGTTGAACGAATGAATCAAACCATCAAAACTTTCATTCAAAAACAAAGAGCGGTTATCCCCTCAAAGACAGATTAATAAAATCTTGTATAATATAAATTATTTGAAATTTGATGGTAATGACCTTACCCCTGCTATGAAATTCTTTTTACCTCACAATTCACCTACCTTGACTCATGATGGCCCAACAATATACACAGATAAAAATGAATTGGTCCTGTGGAAAAATCCCAATAATGAATGGGTAGGACCTTTCAGGGTACTAACCTGGGGACCAGGGTATGCTTGTATCTCAACAGGTGAAGGAGCTAAGTGGGTGCCAATGAAAACTCTCAAGATTGTCCCTACTCAGGAGACACCCCAGGAAGAAAAGGAGGAGACCCAGCAAGAGGAAAAGGAGATGAAAGACAATGCAGACCTGTATGAAGTTGCTTCTCCTACTAAGCCTGTCAACACCTGTGGCAGGGAATCAGATCTTACACCGGTGGATGATCTACATGGACCCCCCGTGGCCTCGAGTAGTAGCTTGGGGTGAACAGTTACCTAATGTTGTGTTCCAGGGGACTGCATCACTAATGGTGAGGTATGAGTTTGACCTCCCCACACAAACTAATGAGACTTCATCGTCAGTAAAATACAATTTCAAAGCAGCAGCCGCTTTGTTGGTCCCTCACCAACAATGTGGAGGGCTGCATACAACTGCAGAAAGTCACCCTTGCCATGAACATTCCCGGCATGGGGCCACACCAGATTCACCTACTCGGCGGACAGGGGATGCCCTGCTCCAATGCCACCTCCCTGCGCGCGGGGAGTCTGGACAAATGTAAGGTGAACAGTGACTCTGGTTCCGGCTGGCCTCATGTGGAGACTTGTGTAGCGGCGCACCGCCTTTGCATGAACTTAAGTGGGACTATTGTTCAATCATGGCATGATACTTACACATGACAATTTTACTTACAACTGGGCAGTGATCAGAAACCACCTGAATGGTCTATTCTTAAATAACACTATAGAATCTGACATTGAAACTTTATACAGCTTAGCCTCTGAAATAAAAAAGGCTTCTGAACAGGACTTGGATCCTGACAAAACAGCAGAGAAAATCACACATTGGTTTGATAATGCCTCCAATTGGTGGGGGTCATTTGAGTATTGGATTATATTGATCGTTGTAGTGTGCTTACTTTTATGCTGCTTGCCTATTATAGCCGGATGCCTCTTGAAAGTAATGATCTCCACGTTCAAAAATGTTATGTCTCAGCTACAAGTGCTGAAGGACACACACCTACAACAACGCCTTCTTTAAAACAAAAAGGGGGAATTGTTAGGGTGAATGTCTCACAGTCTCATGAGAGCTCTGTTGAGGGAACTTTCCCATGGGAGTTGTAGCTTCTATCAGTAGAAGCTGAGGGTCACAACATAGTTGCGTGGCAAAAATAAGGAAGTCTCCCAGGACCTCTCCTTTGCTGACATGCAGCTCCCCCGGTTGGTTTGCCTCTCCTCTCAATGGGAGATGAGTCCTGACATGAGCTCCAGCAGACCTGATGATTGGCTATCACAGGGGGATCACACTTTGAACATGCATCACTAGGGCTATAAAAGACAGCTACCTGCACTCAATAAATGGAGCTTCTGCCACCTTGCTGTCTCCCGCCTCATCCATGTGTCTCTGGGTTACTGAGCACTGAGCTGGTCTCATGCTCACCACTGCAGCGGCTGCGACAATGATGTAGTACCTCAGAGGTTTTTTTATTTACATTTCCCTAATTAATAGTGATTTACAGCATTTTTTCGTATGACTACAGGTAGCTTTAATTTCTTCATCTGATAGCTGCCTGTTTATATCCTTTGACCATTTATCAATTAAGGAATAATTTGTATTCTTATAAATTTCACTCAGTTCTCTACATATTTTAGAAATGAGACCTTTATCAGAGACACTAGTTCTGAAAATTCTTTCCCAGTTCTCTGCTTCCCTCCTAACCTTGATTATATTGGTTTTGTTTGTGCAAAAAACTTTTCAATTTAATTCAATTCATTTCATTTTTACTCAACTCAATTTAATGTAATCAAATATAATTAATGCAATCAAAATTATCCTTTTTACATTTCACAGTGTTCACAAAGTAGCTTCTTTTGTGTGGTCCTAAATTCTTCCATTCTCCATAATTCTGACAGGTAAACTATTCCTTGCTCTCCCAGTTTGCTTACAGTATCAGCCTTTATATCTAAATCGTGCGCCCATTTTGACTTTCTTTTCGTATGCGGTGTAATATGTTGGTCTGTGCCAAGTTTCTGCCATACTATTTTCCACTTTCAGAGACTGTCTTTTGCCTTTTTTTTTGTATCTCTAGCACTTAGCACAATGCCTGACACAGAGAAGGCGCTTAATACATGTTTACTGATTGACTGACTGAGTGAATACATAGGAAAGTAGAATAGGACTGAGTTGGAAGGAAGCTATATAGATGATGACAAATCTCAATTTCCGGGTCTGACCTCTCCAGAGCTCCAACATTATACTTTCTCATGTAGAGATTGTTTATATCACCCCTTTGTTCAAAATCTTTTAGTAGCTTCTCCTTAGGGGACAGATAACTGACCTTAGGGGTTAGGAAGGACTGAGTTTATATCCTACTTATTTTCTGCAATTATGAGAGTCTCTTAACATCTAGGAGACTCAGTCTCTTCATCCATAAAATGGTGACATGAAGATCAACCAAAGCTTATTTATAATACTGATGTGAGGCTCAAATGATATGATGCAAACAAAACACTTTTTATCCATTAAAGTGTTATAAAAAGGCCAGTCTATTACTTTATTTTAAATTGTTGATTAGTAGTAGTCATTATCAATTGTATTATGCAGTATTATTGTTGAAATGGAAGTGGGACTGATCTTCCCTTTCCATACATATCTTGATGTAGTCCCTGGATGTAATCACAGATAATGGATATTAATAGACACAGAGGCAAAAAAAAATCGGCACAACCCCAGGACACTTCTTGTTCTCAAGTTCCTCTTCTAGAAGTCTCCTCTGGTCTCAGGGAGCTGATTTATTCTTCATCCTGTGGTGTTATTTCATTTCAGATTCATTGAAGTGACACATTCCTCTGCATATAGAGATGGATTCCCCATCATGTTTATATTTCATTTAACATCTCATTAACAATAATTTTCCCTGTGATTAGGTCCCTTGTACTAGCTTGCAGGGCCAAGGCCAATATTTTGTTTCTCCACTGGAAAAGGACAGTCCAGATAATTCCATCTTTTCCACACATTATTAATTCATTATCTGGGATTACATCCTCTGACTCTCTTCACTGGGGGAAGGAGAGGAGGAGGGAGGAGTGTGGACCAAGAGGAATACTTGAATTGAAATCTATTCTCAGACACTAGCTATGTGACCCTGAGCAAGTCAGTTAACTTCTCTCCACCTCAGTTTCCTCAACTGTAAAATGGGGATAATACCACCTACCTCTCCTATGGTTGCTGTGAGAAATAAATAATATATCTATAAAGCTCTTAGCAGAGTGCCTGTCACAGAATTGTGCTTCACAAAACTTCCTCCCTTTCTCTCTCCCTCTATCCCTTTCTCCATTATTTCTCATTGTTGCTTTGGTATATATAAAACGTCATTCTGATCTCTCTCACTTGTTTTCCACCTCAACTTTGGCAGATGTCAATGATGGGAAACCAAACCACAGTGACTGAGTTCTTCCTTGTAGGATTGACAAATGACCCTGAGACTCAAATTATTCTTTTTGTTTTTCTGCTACTAATGTACCTTTTCAGTGTCACTGGAAATCTGACCATCATTGTTCTCACCCTGCTGGATTCTTAGCTGCAGACTCCTATGTATTTCTTCCTCCAGAACTTCTCCTTCTTTGAAATTTCCTTTACAACAGTCTTTGTCCCTAAAATGTTAGTGAACATAGGAACTGGGAACAAGAGCATTTCCTTTGCTGGATGCTTTTCTCAATATTTTTTTTTGCCATCTTATTGGGAGCAACTGAGTTTTATCTTTTGGCTGCCATGTCCTATGACTGCTATGCGGCCATCTGTAAACCCTTGCATTATACAGTGGTGATGAATGAGAGACTTTGTCTCCAACTCATCCTCAGTTCCTGGTTGGCTGACTTCATGGTTGTTATTGGGCCACTTGTCATGACCACAATGTTGCCATTCTGTGCATCCAACATCATCAATCATTACTGTTGTGACTACACCAGATTGCTCCAGCTGGCCTGTACAGACACACTTCATGGAGATGATTGAATTTGTCTTGGCTGTGGTGACTCTTCTCTTTACATTAGTCTTAGTAATGATCTCCTATATGTGTATCATGGGGACAATTATGAGAATCCCTTTTGCTCAGAAAAGGAAAAAGGCCTTTTTCTTCTGCTCTTCCCACATGATTGTTGTCTCTCTTATGGCAGCTACATCTTCATGTATGTGAACCCCTCTATGAAAAAAGCAACAGTGTTTAATAAGGGAGTAGCTGTGCTGGACACCTCAGTTGCCTCCTTTTTGAACCCTTTCATCTACACCCTAAGGAACCAGCAAGTAAAAAGAGCCTTCAAGGACATGCTCAGAAGGATAAAGTTTTTCTCAAAATGAAAATAATTGGAGGTGCTTTAATTAAAGAAACCATAAAGGAAAGTTGATGAGAGATTAGTGATATTCTTGTGACATGTGCAGAAATTGCTTTTCAGTGTTAAAAATTGTAGGCTTCATTGGCTTGTTTTATGACTTTTGAACTCAGCATTTATTGAGTTGAATCCATGGTCTGATTGCATTATTAAAAAACCTTAGCAAACTTTTAATTTTTCCAGTTCCTTAAAAAAATAATAAATCTTGATTAGACTATACATTTTTTGAATATAGTTTCATGCTTCTTATGGTGTTCTCAAGGAGCTAAGTGCACATCCATCTTTGTCCAACACTTAAATGGGATAAAGTCAGATTGGTCTCTGCAGTTCATAGTCCCCAAAAAACCTCCTTATATTTAATTCAATCATAGATTTATGGCTGATAGTCAAATTAGTGAAGCTCGAGTCCAACCTGCTCTCTCATCCCTCATTTTACAGATGATAGGACTGAGGCCCAGAGAATGAAAAAGTTAAATAGTCAAGTGTATCACTCACCATTGACTTCATTCCCCTATAACTCATATTAACAAGCTGGGGTTTCCCAGAGGGTTGGCTGCTATCTGAAGTTCTAGAGGTAGTCATTCTCTTAACACTCTAGCTGCCAAGCCCTTACCATAGTGCTGCCCACTAATATTCAGCCAGTGGAATAAATGAACTATTTATAAAGGCATTTACTCACATGGCATAGTAAGGTAAAAATGATAGTGAGGTAGAAATGTAGGAAATATTTGTGGCCAATGCCACATCTTCAGAGCCCCAATAATCTGTTTTTCTTTGGAACTGCAGGACCTCAATGTCTTTAACTTATTTTTTATTTCATATTTTTCTCAAATACATGTAGAAACAACTTCTAACATTCATTTTTTAAAATTTTGAGTTGCATTTTCTTCCTCCCTACCTTACCTTCATCCCCCACTTCTTGAGCAATTTCCTTTAGATTATATTGTGTAGTCGTGCAAAGCAGATGTTCATATTAGCCATGTTGCAAAGAAAAGAGACAAAAAATACAGTAAAAATGACTTAATATGTGTTCAGACTCCACCCATTCTTTCTGTGGAGGTGGATAGCATTTTCATCAGAAGTTCTTGGAACTGTCTTGAATCATTGTATTGCTGAGAATAGTTGAGTCAGTCACAGTTGATCATCCTATAATATTTCTGTTACTGCGTACACTATTCTCCTGGTGCTGCTGACTTCACTTTGCATCAGTTCACCTAAGTCTTCCCAGGTTTTTCTGAATGTCTCATGCTCATCATTTCTTATAGCACAATAGTATCTTGATGCAATTATATACCACAACTTGTTCAGCCATTGTTCAATTGATGGGCATCCCTTCAATTTCCACCACAAAATTCTTTGCCACTACAAAAAGAGATGTTATAAATATTTTTGTACACTTAAATCCCTTTTCCTTTTCCTTTCATCTCTTTGAGATACAGACCCGGTATTGCTGGGTCAAATGGCATATACAGTTTTATAGCCCTTTGGGAATGCTTTCTAGAATAGTTGGATCAGTTTACCACTCCACCAACATTATATTAGAGTCCCAATTTTTCCAAATCCCCTTCAATATTAGTAATTTTCCTTTTCTGTCATATTAGCCAATCTGATAGGTATAACATGGTACTCGGAGTTTGTTTTTTTAAATTTGCATTTCTCTAATTATTAGTGATTTAGAGCAGCTTTTCATGTTACTACAGATAACTTCTATTTCTACTTCTGAAAATTGCCTGTTCATATCCTTTGACCATTTATCAATTGAGAAATGACTTGTATTTTTATAAATGTGATGAAGTTCTCTACATATTTGAGAAATGAGGCCATTATCAGAAAAACTTGCTATAATTTTTTTCACAGTTTCCTACTTTTCTTCTAACCTTGGCTGCATTCTATTGGTTTTGTTTATGCTAGAACTTTAATCTAATGAAATAAAAGTTATCCATTTTACATCTTATAAAGCTGTGTTTTTGTCATAAATTCCTCCCTTATCCATAGATTTGACAGGTAAACTATTTCATGCTCCCCTAATTTGCTTATGATATCACCCTTTATGTCTAAATCATTTACCCATTTTGACCTTACTTTGGCATACAGTGTGAGATATTGCTTTATACCTAGTTTCTGTGAAACTTGTGTTGTCAAACACTAGATTGCAATAGAATCTCAATTACAACTATAATACAAGAATACAAATACACAATTTATAACTTTGTATCATGTACCAAATCTCTGATACTCATCTACCATTCCATTTATTAATCAGTGGTTTTTGTTGGACATTTTGCAATGTAGTTAGAGATCTGGTACTGCTAGGCCACCTTCCTTCACAGTTTTTGCCCATTGATTCCTTTGATATTCTTGACCTCTTGTTCTTCCACATAAATTTTGGTATAATTTTTTCTAACTCTATGAAACTATTTTTAATAATTTGATTGGTATGATACTGAATAACTAAATTAGTTTATGTAGAATTGTCAGTTTTATTGTATTGGCTCAGCTTGCCCATGAGCAATTAATATTTCTTCAATTGTTTAGAGGTGACTTTATTTGTGCGAAAAGTGTTTTGTAATTGTCTTCATATAGTTCCTGGGTTTATTTTGGCAGATTGGCTCCCAAACATTTTCTATTGTCTACAGTTATTCTAAATGGAATTTTTCTTTCTACATCTTGTGCTGGACTTTGTTGGTAACATAAAGAAATGCTGAATATTTCTGTGGGTTTTTTATATCCTAATACTGAGCTGACATTAATTATTTCAACTAATTTTTTTTAGTTGCTTCTCTAGGATTCTCTAAGGATACCATCATATCAACTACAAAGAGGGATAATTTTGTTTCTTCATTGCCTATTCTAATTCTTTCAATTTCCTTTTCTTCTCTTACTCCTATAGCTAGCATGCCTAGGGCAATATTTAATTATAGTGATGATAATGGGCATCCTTGCTTAACTCCAATCTTATTAGGAAGAAGTCCAACTGCTTGCTGATGGTTTTCGATAGATATTACTCATCTTTTTAAAAGAAAGTTCCATTTACTTCTGTACTTTCCAATGTTTTAATAGGAATGAGTGCTAGATTTTGTCTAACACCTTTTCTGCAGCTATTGAGATAATGATATCATTTTTGTTGTTTTTGTTACTGACATGGTCAATTGTGGTGGGTATAAATTCCACCTGGTCATAGGTGCCATAGTTCCCAACTGCCACCTTGGTGTCACAGACATCTCCTGCTGACCTCCTCAGTTACTTTGGGCTAGTAAATTGTTTTACCTCAAGTTTTTGTTGCTTCTACTGCTCCAGAATTTTATTTGAGGTATTATTTTAAAGTTGTTTAGAGGGGAATTTGGGAGGGTTCAGATAAGTTCCTGCCTTTACTCCGCCATCTTGGCTCCTGAGGGCTCAATGTCTTTTCATGACCTGTCCTCACAAAGTTCACTACTGAATATGGCATGTGGGCTAGAGAAGTGGATATGCTGCAAGATCGGGTGGCTCATTTACTACTCAGGAGTAGCTTTTCACCTGGCACAGCATCTCAAGTGGGTTGGTTATTCACTGGACACTCATCTGGGCTATTCTGCTGTTTACCTGGGCCTGCTCCTAGATAGAAAAATAGTCTCCACAACTTCTCATTTTAGGATCAGCTGAGGCCCACAGTGAGTGTAGTGTCATGCTCTTTCAAAAAGGGGAAAGACCTCTAACCTAGGATTGACAGATAAATCTTCATGGTTTTCTCAGCTGACCTCTGAGGATTTTTCCACTCCCTGAGACTAGGTGCTGTGCAAAGATGCATAGTCTCTCCTTTTCCTTGACTATCCTTCCTGGGTAAGGGTTGGGTCTCCTCAGTGACAGACAGCATTTTTACTAATAAATGTTTCTTGACTGATTAAATGACTTGTGATGACCACAAAGTATGTTTCCTAAATCATCATCTCTGTAGGATTTAACCATTTGCCTAATCCCCACCAACCAATTATGAGCTTCAGGTGTTCCTAGTTTTTTAAATTTTAAGTTTCTTCTCTTGGTCTTATGCAAATGAACCCCTTGTAAACAAGAGACCAAGGTGTTCTATGACCTGGGGTAAGTCTGCTGTCTTTGTTCCTTTTCTGACTTTACCTATCAATTACTCAAAGCCTCCTATCATATCTATCTTTGACCCTTTTCACTGCAAGTTGTCCAGAATCTGAAAGAAGCATGCACACATCAATAACTGATCTGGGAATCCTACTGAGGTCCTCTGACAGTGAAGCTCTTGTTCTTTGAACTTTGCTTTTTCCTGAATCTTAGCCCATCATTTGAGAGTGATTGTAAACTCCAGTCTTAATCAACTTGGTAAAAGCAAAAATATTTACATAGTCATCACTTTTCCAGTCCTGCTATCAACTGCAAATAAATCTTACATGCACTTCCTATTGTATTCTCATCCTTCGCTAAAGGCCAGTGAGAATAGATGCTAACATTTGTTGAAATGTGAACTGTGAACTGTGAAATGTGAAAAGCATAGCTTTAAAATGTTGTTATTGATCATGGGAAATTGGCTTTGGCAATCAGAAAATGAGAAGTAGTTTGAAATCTAGAAGTATGAACATGTGAGGATCCATTATTTCTCCCTCCCAAGTCCCAGGGCATTGTGGTATTTGTTTTTATAGTAGCAGCCAGACCATCATTTCCAACACTGGCATTTGATTAAGGCTCCAGGGAATTAGGCTGTATGAATAGAGGCAAGAGTTTCCAGTACAGTAAAAATCACTTGTCAACAAAGATAAAAACAAGGGAGGAAGAGGCAGCTTGCTCCTTTGGGTTAAGGTTATCTTGGGGCCATGCCTCAAGAAAAGAGATAGAGGAACATCCAGGCATAGACTGAAGTGAGTTTTGGAAGGAATGTTTTTTTTAAAATCATTTTTGAAGTGCTTTGAACAATCTGAAACAAAACTAATGGCACTTAACTCTGGAATAGTGTGGTTAATGAAATCTCTAGGTAGCCACCAGATGGTGCTATCCAGGAAGATTGGCCAGATAGGTGGAGTGGCAGGCAGGTGACAAGCATTCATTAAGATCTTATAGCATGACAGGAATTGTACTCAGTTTTTAGGGTATTAAAACATGCACAAAGTTGATAAAGAATGTAAAATCTCTCCGTTAAGGAGCTTACATTCTAAAGGGCAAAGACAACAGAAAAAATGAACTGAAAAGGGAGGGGGTAGTTGTGGGGAGTCTGGTGGAGAACAATGTGGATGAAGGGCAATCAATGACCTCATCTCTATCATACTTTGGCTATGACTTCATGTTGCCCCATTTTCTGTGTCAGGAGGAGATGGGTTTCTCACAGCTCCAGGTAGCTAGTCCGCCCATTACACTTCTATCACATACCCTCCCTTGAAATGCATCCTCAGTCTTCCCTCCTCAAATCACTGAATCTTATGCTCTGCCAATGTCCCACTTCTCAGGACAGCAATCTCAGAGACTCCATTCTAGGTCATGGAATCCAACTCTTTTTTATGCATTTCTCTGTGTTGAAGAGGAACATACATCCTATTGCTCCATCAGCATGAGACATTTTGCAGTGCCTTTGCTTGAATACTATGCCTAAAACATATATTGAAAAAGTCATCATGAGGAAAGGTAAGTATCTAAGAACAAGCATTAAGGGCTTATTATTTGCCAGGCAGCCATTATGGCAGGGACATAAAGAAGACAAAAGGAAGATAGTTTCACATCTTGAGGAGCTTACATCCTAATGCAGATGAAAATAAATAAAATAGGGAGAAAGAGGTACTTAGATATGGGAATGGTGGCAAAATCCTGAGTCAGCAGCAGAGGATGGAGTGAAATGAAACATAACTAGCCTAGGCCCATGTTCTAAATGGAGACCCCAAAAGGACCTCACCAATGGAAGGAGGAGGCTAACATGGCAGAAGGATATTTCAGGAGCAAAAGTCCCAGACCATGAGGGAAGTCCCAAGGTGAAAGGGCCACTGAGGCAAGGTGTAAAACTCCTTAGAGGCAGACTCCAGCCAGGAGGGGAATGCAGAAAACAGGAATGCTGGGAGAATGAACTTGGACTTCCCCTCCCTCCCTCTTTCCTCACACCCAATCAGTTCTATCACTTTAATGTCACCGAATCATTCCATCTTCTCTATTTCTATTGCTGCCACCCTAGTACTAGCCCACCTCACCAATCACATGTACTACTAGAATAGAAGTAAAAAAATTCTATGAAGGCCAGATCATGGAAAGTCAACCAGCATTTACTGTGTACCTAACATATGCCATGCAGTGTGAGAAGAATAGGAAATACAAAGAAAGACAAAAACAGCCTGCCCTCAAGAAGCTCATAATCTAATGAGAGAGACAACATGCAAACAACTGTGCACAGACAAGATATATACAGGAAAATTGGTAATAATCTCAGAGCAAAGGCACAAAAATGAATAAGGCCTTAGAAAGGTTTCTTGCAGAAAGTGGGACTTTAGCTGAGGCTTGAAGTAAGCTAGGAAAGTCAGGAAGTAGAGATGAAAAAGACTATTCCAGGAATGGTGGACAACCAGTGAAAACATTGGGAGTTGGGAGATAGAGTGTCATATAAGAAAAGAAGCAAGGAGTCCAATTTCACTGGATTGCAGAGTTCATGGGAGTAAAAACATGGAAATTGAATTCTCCCCCGCCCCAAATAGGCACTGTCTCTGCCTTCTTCCTTTTAATTAGGTTGGCTAAAAGATAGTAATTTTGTCTTTACAACATTGACTTTTAGTTTTATTAATTAGAACTCATCTCTTACTCTAATTTTGAAGATATCTTCTTGATATTTATTTTGGATTTATTTGGTGACTTTTTAAATGCTAAAATACATATTTGGTTAATCCTCTATTTTTTAAGTTTATATTTTTAAGGAAATCATATTTCTTCTGAGGACTACTTTAGCTGAATTTGGAAATTTTGATATGTTGTCTCATTATCAGTCTTTCATGTAATTATTATTTTCATGACTTGTTCTTTGATGCACTCATTATTTAGGATTTCATTGTGAAGTCTTCATTTAGGTGTCTATCTTTTGTTTCTTTCCCCCTGAATTGGTGATTCTTCTTATGATGCTATGACTGGCAAAGGATGTGGTTAGTATTTCTGCATTTTGATATTTATTTGTCATTTCTCTATGCCAAAAATACATGGTCAATTTTTGCAAAAGGATCATGTGATGCTGAATTCTTCAGAGCCACCAGTCAGTTTAAGGCCATGGAGGACTCCATGGGGGCTCTCACATGAGAGGTGCTGATACATGCTTCAAAGAATTGTAGATTGTGTGATATTTACATGACAGTAGTGCTGTCTCTCTCTCCTCTTTGACCTTTCTTCTCTCCAAAATATTACCCTGAGCTTTTTCTTTATCTTTGTCCCTTCCCTTTCCCCTCCAATCTCCTGCTCCCACCTCTCATAACTACCTCCATTTCTCCAACCAGCCATCTACACCAACCTTCATGCCATTCTCCACATTATCCCACTTTTCTGTACTCTGGAATATTTTTGTCATCTTACAGTGACCATCTGCCTTTAAAGCAGGGCCAGGATAGAAGAAGATTGAGGTGGGGAGATCTATTACACCAACTTGCACAAGCCTCACTTGGGAGATGTCCCCAGCTCCGATACACAGGGTGAGAAGGCCAACATCTCCATAGACAATGGGGCCACACTGAGAAAGCTCTGGATCTTACAACAGGAGAGCTAGGTTACAGTCCTGGATCTTCCACTGACTTGCTCAAGAAATCTTGGGAAATTATTCTTCTGTGAAACTCTTACTTCTTCTTATGCAAAATAAGGAAGTTGGGGCAATGGATTAAAGGCTCTTTTAGGTCCCTTTCAGCTCTGACCTACCTAAATTCTAAGGCTTGACTGGAAATCACAATCTCACGTTCCCCCTACACCTGCATTCCCCTTCCACAGTGCCAATGCAGATGAATTGACCGGCCTTTATACTACCATATACCATGCGTTTTAATCTCCCACTTCCAAACTGAGTGCTTCTCCCCATGCACAGAATGCCTTCCATGAAGGAAAGGACATCATTTGAACAAAAAACTGGCTCCCACAGCATCTGGCAGGGTTCTGTACACTCTGCCTACTTCTCTCATCCAATCTCACACTCACGCCAACACTCTCATAGCCAAACACAGTAGAAAGTCACTTCTTCTTCCTCACATATTTTTTAGTGTCCCAGATCATTCAGTGGCACTCAAAGGCTGTGTCTTGTATTTTACTTGGTATGTCCAAATTTTATGAAACTTACTCCTGAAATCATGTGTACCTATAATGTTGCCAACAACTTAAATATTCTGCATGTCCCAATTCCTCACAGCAAGGAGACATATCTCAAGTGGGGTTTGAGAACCATTAACTCACAACCTCTCCTCTGTCCTTTTTCTCTTATGAAGTTCATAGCTTCATAAGCAAGAGACAACTCTCAACTCAAGGACATTATGGTATTTACTTCAGGTGCCCCCAAAAACAAAGGACCTTCTTTCTTCTAGGTCCCAGTGAAGACAAAGAAAGGGAGATTAATTGTGGAATGGCTGGTTTTTTTGAGCAGATTATAATATAAGAATAGAAAAGAATATTATTGTTCCAAAAGAAATAATAAAGGGATAGATTCAGAGAAGTCTGGCAAGACATATCAAGTGATGCAGAGTGAAGGAAGCAGAACCAGGACAACAATTTATACAATGACTATAATGATGTAAAGGAAAACAACCTTGAAAGACCCAAGAACTCGTACCAATGTGTAACTCCTTCTTTGAAAGTCTATTTGATGGAGGGTATAGATACTGTTACTGTCTCTCAAATTTTAAGAACCAGAAAGAGCTCAAATAGAAAATTGAGAAATAATTTTGCTGGCAGTTTAAAAAGTCAGTTGAGAAAATGGACTGATGGAAACGAAGCATTTCTTCCAAGAAAGTCAGGAAGAAAATATCTACTTTATTGGCCAACCATGAGTATCCAGGAAGATTCTGTGGAGAAGAAAGGAAGCAGGTGAGAAGTTCCTTATTGGAACTCTCTTAATAATGGTACAATAAAGAGACTTTCTTTTTTTTTATGGTAATTATTTATTTATTTTTTGTGTTCAACATTTACTTCCACAAGATTTTGAGTTCCAAATTTTCACCCCATCTCACTCCTCCCCTCCGCCCCAAGGTAGCATGCATTCTAAATACCCCTTCCCCTAGTCTACCTTCCCTTCTATCTCTCCCCCCCTTTCTCCTATCCCCTTCCCCTTCAATTTTCCTGTAGGGAAGTATGGATTTCTATATCCCATTTCCTGTATTTCTTATTTCCCAGTTGGGTGTGAAAACATTTTTTTTTAAAAACGTGTGTTTTTAAAACTTTGGGTTCCAAATTTTCTCCCTTCCTGCCTCCTCACCTACCCTCATTGAAAAGGCAAGCAACTCAATATAGGTTATACATGTGCAGTTATGCAAAACACTTCCATAGTAGACAGGTCGTGAAAAACTAACTCTATTTCCCTTAATCCTATCCTGCCCCTCCCATTTATTCTATTCTTTCTTTTGACCCTGTCCCTCCTCAGAAGTATTTGCTTCTGATTACTCCCTTTCCCAATCTGCCCTGCTCTCTATCATTCCCCTACTCTCTTGTCCCCTTCCCCCCTATTTTCCTGTAAGGTAAGACAGATTTCCACACCCAATTAAGTGTGTATGTTATTCCCTCCTTAAGTCAAATCCTATGAGAGTAAGATTCACTCATTCCCTCTCACCTTCCCCCTTTTCCCCTCCATTGTAAGAGCCTTTTCTTTTCTTTTTTTTTTGTAGGATAATTTACCCCATTTTACCTCTCCCTTTCTCCTTCTCCTAGTATATTCCTCTCTTAATTTTATTCTCCAGATATGACCCCTTCACTTTCAACTCATCCTGTGCCCTCTATCTATCTATATCTATATATATGTACACATAATTTTTTCCCCTCCAACTACCCTAATACTGACACAGTTCTCATGAGTTACAAATATCATCTTTCCATGCAGGAATGTAAACAGTTCAACCTTAATAAGTTTCTTATGACTTTCTCTTTCCTGTTTACCTCTTCATGTTCCACTCTAGTCTTGTATTTGAAAATCAAATTTTCTATTCAACTCTGGTCTTTTACCAAGATGGCGAGGGAAAGCAGTGACTGTCTTGAGCTCTCTTCCAAAGCCCTCCAAATACCTAAAAAAATGTCTCTAAACAAATTCTAAAGCAGCAGAACCCACAAAAAGATAACCCACAAATTTCCAGCCAAAGACAGCCTGGATGGTTGATAAGAAACTTTCTAATATGAATTCTGTGAGGAATCTGAGCAGTTAGGAAGTACAATGTTTTGGAAAGGCTGTTTTCTGTCACTACTGAAGAGACGACAGGGAAAAAGGACTAATCCTGTAGAGAACTATGAAAAAGATGTTTTAGGAGACTGGAATCTTTACATGGAGTGGGATGAATGATTTGAGACTGTATTTCTAGACATGGAAAAAAGAGTTATGTGCTGATATATTAAAGATTTGACCTGGCTTATGACATTAGTCATGGCCAAAATGCTGTAAGTAGAGCTGTATGATTTTAGGCTTATTATGAATTCAAATTATTAAATTACATATGCATATATTCAACAATTTAAATACTTATTTAAATATTGAAAAGCAAGTGTGATTATTTAAAAGAAAATTTCTCTAATCCATTAAATTCTTAGCATTTAATGAACTGGAGTAGGGTCATAAGCTAAATACTTAGTAACAGACTGCAAGCTTAATAAGCAGAAACCAATTATCACAGTTTAGCAATAGATTGCTGTTGGGCTCTGGAAGATAAAATAAACATAGAGTAATAAATAAAGCCTCAGGTTGAAAAGTGGTAGTGTACAAGTGAATCAGACCCCAGATCCCAGAATCCATTGGTACAAGTTGGGGCATTGCTGTCTCTTTAACCTGTTAAAAAAACTATGCACTATCACGATTTGAGAAGATAGATAATGCATCATCTTCCCCCACCTCCAGCCTAGAGGTACAGATTGAGATAGATGGCCTCAGACCACACCAATATATCAATTTATTTTTTTCTTGCCCATTTTTATTTGTTTTGAAGGTAAGCTTTTTGTGTTTGAGAGAGAGAGAGAGAGAGAGAGAGAGAGAGAGAGTGTGTATTGGGGGAAAGGAGATAAAAAGTTCAGTTGCAAAGAAAGAGAAAAAAGAGAAAAAGGAAGAAAGAAAGAAAAAGAAAGAAAGATATGAAAGAAGGAAGGAAGGATGGAAAAGAATGAATGAAGAAAGGAAGGAAGGAAGGAAAAAAGTAAGGAATAAAGGGAAGGAGGGAGAGAGGAAGAGAGAGAGAAAGAGAGACAGAAAAGGGCTTCAGTAAAACATTTGAAAAAATATGTAGCAGTTAGCAGAAGTTCAGAATGAAACAGAGAAGCGGAGCAGTTTTGTTACTATTGTGTTAGTTTTATAAACATTGTGCTATGTACGAAGTGCCATCCTCTGTGTATAGTCTGGTAGACCTGATTCAAGATAGAACCACCAAACCATAGGGTCCTTCCCACAAAGTTCTGCTGGCTAAAAATAAAATGTGTCAACAACCACATAGGGACATGTCAATTCTCTCTGTGCACAGATTTCTTTGTTCCTTTCTGGTGTGGCAGCTAGCTTACCACACCATCCTTCATATGGAAATCATGTACCTGGAAGAGGAAGGAAAACAGAGGAAGGGAAATTTTATCAATATCCCTTTTCATATACCCCTGCAGGTCTCCTAATAGCATAAATTTGGTGAAGATCTTGGACACTACCATCTTACATGGAAGGAAAGCAGAAAAGAATTCACTAATTGTCACTAATAAATGACTTCCTTTTCTAACAAAGTTGTTCCTCATGATCATGGACAACAGCCATAGAATAAATGGAGCTGCTTTTTCACAACTATGGCTAGGCCCAGAAGTGTTGATCAAATAAGTGTTAGAGTAGGATACTCAAAATAATCAAGCCAATTTAGAAGACATTAAATTAAAAAGCTTTTGAATAAAAAATATCAATACACTAGAATAAGAGAAACTGCAAATTGGGTAAAATTCTGCATCAAATAACACTGACAAAGGTCTGATATCCAAGATTTATACACAATTCAAACAAATGTCAAAGACCAAGACTAAAATCATCCAATAGACAAGTGGTCAAAAGATCTGAGTAAACTTCTCCAAAGAATAGCAAGTTATTAACAACCATAACAGATTGTTTCAACCAACCAAGAATTAGGGTTTATTTCAGATTTTATCTCACACTCACAAACTTAGTATATATGACAAAGATGGAAATGATGTTAGCTAGACTCCAGGATGACAGCCACATTGGTACCACTCTCAGTAGAGTTGTGAATTGGTCCACCCATTACGGAAAACAAATTGAATAAAAATCAGAACTACAGTTTTTAAGCATTTTATTCCCTGTTGAATATATACACCCAAACAGACCACAAACAGAAAGGTTGTCTCAGAAACCAAATATTTACAGTAATTTCTTTTTGTGATAGCAAAGAACTGAAAAAAATTGGGTACTCATCAATTTGGGAATACCTAAACATATTGAAGACCACATGTATATTGGAATATTAATATGATGAAAGAAATGAGAGATATGGGGAATTTGGAGGAAAATGGGAGCATTTACATGAATTGATGCAGAACTAGGAAAACAATAGAGATGCGGACTATAGCAATGAAAACACAGAGCATTAAAATGGAACAAGTCTCAGGGTAACCCCAAAGACCAAGTTTGGCCATAGAGAAGAATATGCACCTATTTCTTCTTGTTGAAGAGATGCGGGACTGTGAATGTTTAATACTGCATAGGTTGTCAAACACAGTGGATGAATCCATGGCTGGTTTTATATAACTGGGTTTTTTTTTTTTTATCTTTGATACAATTGAAGCCTCACTGGGTAGAGGAAGTTGGAAGGGGTTGTATTCATGAATAAAAAGGAGTATATCAATAAAACTTTAATTGAAAAGAGGGTGATATTGAGGCACACCATGGATGTGTGTGTTTCTGTGTGTGTGTGTGTGTGTGTGTGTGTGTGTGTTTGTTTTGGTTGTAGCATATTGCTAATTTGAAAGAACTGAGGGGGAGAATGAGCATAAAGGATATCATCAGAGATGTGTGACCAAAAAAGGAAGTGAGGCTATCATGCAGGCACTGTAAGGGATGATCAGTGGACAGCCTATAGCATTCAGTGCCACCCACATGACATCAAGCCATTTAGAGGAAGGCTTAGCAGCACGCTGGGTAGACCTCTATCAAGGATTTATAGGAGGACAAGGACAAAAGTCACATAGGATGGCAAGGCTTGGAGGAGCTGTGTGTGATCTGCATCTTTGGAAGGATTAACCACATGGACACCACAGATGCATGGGAATATGGAAGTTTCTTCCCTCTCCCCACTTCTGCTATTTCCTTGTTGCCCAGCACCAGGGGAATCTTCCCCTTCTGTTGTGCTGGAGACAAGACTCCAGGGATGAAAATGTCCAAAATGTGCATGCAGCAACATGCATGTCTGTGAGGGTGAATCACAGACCTCTCCCCTCACCAGCCAAGACCCTGTGTGGGCAGCTGGTCAAATACAACAGGAGACATGCAGTGGGAGGAAGTACACAGACAGTGCAGACAGAGGCAGGGAAGGAGCTACTCCAGGGAAGGGCTCAGCAATGCTAACCTTCTGGTACAGGCAGGTGGCTTCCTTGTTTGGGAGAGATGCTGCAGGCAGAAGTACCAGCTCCAGGGGACACAAAGCCTCAGGGGTCAGATGGACATTATCAGAAGACAGTGGCGAATCACTTGCTGGGCCCTGAGTCCATAAGCAGCATCACTTCTTCCCCCCTTGATGTCCAAGGTTTTACTTAGCTTCAAAACCTATTGAGAAAAGGTTGTTGTTGTCAGAACCCAGCCCCACCTGGGTAGAGGAAGTTACCTGTTGGTTGTTGGCCTTGATTTCCTGGGAGATAGGACAGATAGAAATATTCACACAAACCCTGGTGAATCACACAATAGCCTGGTGAATCCATGATCCATGAAAGGGAAGAGAGTACAGTGTCTGAGCAAAGTGGAATAAGAAGCTCCCTCTATGCTTCTGGGTATGTGTGGGCTCTCATAGCTGGGATGCAACATGTCTCAAAGAGCTCCCTTTGTGAAAATGGGTTCTCCAAAACCTTTTGAGGCCTGAGATCTGGCCTCTTGAGCTCCCTTTTTAAAGTCAAGGTGATGAAGAGCTACAGTCAGAGGCAGAGGACTTCATCATCCTGCACCAGATTCAGAGCTCCAGTCAAATGCAGTCCCCCACCTCCTCCCTTGGAAAGAACAAGTGGGGCTCAGGGCCATCTCATGAGTTTCTCACCTTTCTGACTCCTAAGGTGAACAGCGAGGCCAACCCCAAGGAAGATCAGCCCTAGCACAAGGCCCCCAACTTCAATCAGCATCTTTCTCTGTTCAGAGCTGGACGGTGCTTCTAGGGAGGAGACACACCAAGAATCACAATTTTCCCTCTAGGAGCCATCTTGGTGTGGTAAGCAGCCAAGTCTGAAAGCCTGAGTAGTTGGTTAAAGGGAAGGAGGAAGGAAAACCTAGTTGCCCTATGCTAGGGGAAAGGAGGATACGGGTGATTACCGAGTTCCCAAAGGATGCTAGCTTTAAGCCTGGGACCACTAAGAATGCCAAGGTCTTTGGTCCCCATAGTCTGCAGCCCAGCACTGCAAGCAGGGAGTTGCACTGAGGGAAAGCACAAGAAATTGTTGAGGAGGAGAGAGGGCAAGAGGAGACTAGAACTAGAGGCTGCCATGTCCTGAGGAATGTTGGGTCTGAAGGATCAGGAGCTGCTTCTCACCCCAGACCACAATGACAGGGTTCTGAAGGCTGGACTGCTCCACTTGACAAGTGTAGACACGTCTATTCTTGGGGGTCATTTCCAGCATCACCAGGATCTGGTAGGTCCAGGCTCCATTGCTAATCAGGCCTGTGGACACAATCCCAGCTGTCTCCTCCTGCCCATTCAGGAACCACCTGACCTCAATGTCCCCAGGATAGAAACCAGTAACAAAACAGACAAGCTGGTTTAGGTATCCTAGGGTAGCAGTCTTTGATGCATACACAGTCACTTGGGGCTCAACTAGAAGAAAAAATAAAGATCCTGAGTGAGAGAGCCAGAGCAGACCTTCCTAGTCCAAGGCCCCACTTCTGTCACCTCTCCTTTCCCTTTCCCTTGCCCTGCCTTTCCCTCTCCTCTCATCTCCCCTCACTCTGCCCTCCCCTCTCTCTTCACACTCCACTCATTGCTTGCTTCACCCTCACTTCTCCTCACATATCTCCTCCTGTCCTTTCCTCATCTCAGCCTCCTTCCCTCCCCTCCCTCTCCTCCTCTTTCTTTCCCCTTATTCCCTCCCCTTTCCTTTCCAATCCTTTCCTTTCTCCATTCCTCTTCCCCTCTCCCCTTTCTCCTCCCCTCTTGTCACTCCTACTCACTCGTCTTCTGCATCCAGGACTCCAACAACCTGTAGTTGTCCCTGCACACGGTCCCACGCTTGTTCCAGGGCCTCCAACAGGCTGTTCATTAGCTCTGCGATGGGCTGCTCCAGTTTTGTCAAGGCCACGAACTCCCCCACATCGCTGTTTAAGCACTGGATCTCCTGGCAGTTGTAGATGAGTCTCCCCACAAACCGCACGTGCTCAATCCCATTGACAAAGTGACACTCAGCCTTCATCTGCTCCATAAAGTGCTCTGCGGAGGCCCCAGAGACGGGTCAGCCCTGTCTGGCAGCAGTCACCCTCAAATCCTGGCTCAGCATGGGGGTAAAAAGTGGCTACACCTGCTCCCCTCTTCTAAGAATCAGGCTGATATTTGTGCAGATGCCCAGCTCTACCATTCTGAGCCCCCACCCCTAGCCCCAGCTTGGAGGCAATTTCGTTGACTAGAATGCCAGCCTTCTGATTCCCAGGCAGTTATTCCTTTTGTTGCATCCACAGCTGACTTTTAAGGTATTAATTCCCTACCCCTCCCTCTGGGGCATGTCTCCACCTAACCAACCCAGCACAAACACTGCAAGGAAATTATACCCAAAGTCCAGCCTAAATCCTCCTCCCTGCTCTCTGAACCCTCTTTATTCAGGATGCCTTTACAGAATCCTTGTATCCCCACAGCAACTGGGCTCTTCTGTCTATTTTCTTCTTAATTCAGATTCTAGACTATTGCATTTGCTTCTTAATGGGTCTCCCGCACCCCCCCAAGTCTCTCTTTACTCTAACCCATTCCCTTCCCAATGGCCAAAATGATTTTCCTTTAGTCCAGGCCTGACCATGCCACTCCCTTGTTCAATAAACTCCAGTGTCTCCCTCTTACCTCTGGGATAAAATGTAGAATTCTCTTCTGCTTGGCTTATCAAGGCCTTCCCAAAGTGACCTCCCCTTATTTCTGCCCTCTTCAAGTCCAGTCAAATTCCAGGGCCCTCTTATTGCACCTCCTACCCAATACTCCATCTCTCCTATCTCCATGCCTTTGCGCTGGCTATCTCCCAGGTTTCGAATGCCTTCCTTCTTCATCACTGTCTCCTAGAATCCTTTCCTTCAACACTCAGCTCACATTCTACCTTCTACATTAAGCATTTCCTGCCAGTATCTTCCATCCAAAAACTACCTTTCATTTTCTTTGAATATGTAAATATGTGTGTGTGTTTGTGTGTGTGTGCGGGTACATATAATGGGTATGTATATATATGTGTATATGTGTGTGTGTGTACATATAATGGGTGTATATATATATGTGTATGTGTGTGTGTGTGTGTGTTTGTGTGTGTGTATTGTTTCCCATGAGAGAAAGTAAGTGTCTTGAGAGCAGGGACTCCTCTGTGTTTTTTTTTCTTTGTCTATTTGTTTGCTTTGTTTTCCCAGTGCACTGTATTCCCAGTGCATGTCACACAATAGGCACTAAATAAATGCTTGTAAACTGATCATATGCTTGCCACCTTCTGTGCTCATCCTCTCAGACATGGAATTCCCTCTTTCTTATCTCTACTCATCACAATACTACGTGTCTTTCTAGGCTCAGCTCAAATGTCACCACCTCCCTTAAACCTTTCATAACCACTCCACCTAAAAGAATCCTAGTTATATGGTCTCTCCTCACTCTAATCCAATCCAGGTACATCAGTTCCTAAAGGAAAGGTGAACATGTCACTTTCTACCACCACCACCCTGCCAGCTCAATGACCTCTGGTGGTCCCTGTTGGCTCTAGAAACAAATTATCACTCTCTGTTGAGCATTTCAGATACTTTATTCCCAGACTCTGGCCTCCCCTTCCAAACTCCTTTTCATATACTCTACAGTGGAGG
Source organism: Vombatus ursinus (assembly GCF_900497805.2). NCBI lineage: Eukaryota > Metazoa > Chordata > Mammalia > Diprotodontia > Vombatidae > Vombatus > Vombatus ursinus. Next base: position 12,660,681 of record NW_020954604.1, on the reverse strand, counting down.
TGTCGAGTGCGACCCACAGGCCTCAAGTGACAGACACCACTCCTGTGTGGCCCAAACCAGATTAAAATGTAATTGGGAAATATTGAATGAAATAAATAAAAACACAATGCAAATAGATAATATCAATATGTGTGACTCACATGGGGCCATTATTTATGGTTTAGTGGCCCTTTTTCCTATTTGGGTTTGACACCACTGTTCTGTACTTCAGCCAAATGACCTTCTGCCAGTTCCTCATATGCAGTACTCCAGCTCTCATCTTCAGGCCTGTGTGCCCCATGCCTGGAATGCCCTCAATCCTCACCTGCTTAGGAGAATTCCTAGTTTCTTCTGAGGCTCTGCTCTAACACCAGCTTCTACATGAAACTCTTTCTTTGGGTCTCAGCTACTCTGGTGCCTTTCCCCCACAACTACTTGGTATTTATTTTTGCGCATTTTGTATATACACACATATAGATATAGATATAGATATGTCTCTCTCTCTCTCTCTCTCTCGCCACACACGCACACACACACACACACACACGTTACATACATACACATATACACACACCCGTATAGTCTGATAGCATGTTAACTCCTGGAATAACAACAAAAGTTTCATTATTGTCTTTGTATTCTCAATGCCTAGAAAAGTCCCAAGTACATTGCTGGTGCTTAATCAATGCTTATTTCTTCATTAATTGATAGAATGTTAGGACTAGAAAAGGTCTTGGCAATCATTCCATCTAACTCCACCCTTTCTCTGCCACCACTACTACACATACACCATTTCACAATTTTCGAAAGTGAAGTCCAATGCTGTGCCCAAGGACATAGGAAAAGGCATTCACCAAACATAAGGCCACTATCTGCATTCCTGCAGCCCTGGTCGTTTATGCATTGTTCATGGCATGTACCACATTCAGCCTTTGTGCTCAGCCTTATGGCTATCAGCTTGATTACAAGCTCCTAGGGGCAAAGGCAACTCCCTGGACTTTTTAATGATCCCCACAGGCCCTGCCTCAGTGACTCTCATGTAGAAAATCCTCAGTGATTACTGCTTGAGTAAGTGAAGAAGGCATCTAGGTGTTCTAGGGGGTAGAACACTGGACCTGGAATCAGGAAGACTTGAGTTCAAATTCAGCCCCAGACACTAGCTAGCTATGTGACCCTGTGCAAGTCACTTAATTTCTGTCTTCCTCAGTTTCTTTACCTATAAACCTCCCACAGTTTTATTGACAATGAGATATTTGTAAAAAAAAATCACTTTGCAAACTTTCAAAGCACCACAAAAATGTGAAGTAATATAGTGAAGAAACACCTACTGATCTTGGCCCAGTTCAGATCCTACCTGCTCCTTCCTTGCCCATCCTGTGCCATAGGAATATCCCTCTGCTTTCCCCTCTTGCTGTACTTCTCTTCTGTACAATACACAGTTAGGGAAGAACTTGGATTGCTAGCCACATTTTCTCTTATGTTGGGGTGTTTCTGATACTTTGCATTCCCTGTGTTCCCAAGCACGGGGCTGAGCAGAGAACAGTTACTTCATCAACATTTCTACTTCGGATGACTGGTTACCTTGGAGCACTGCCTCTTCATTCCACTAATGGCTGCCCCTAGGCTTCTCTGAGTCTCTGGAACTGTCTAAGCAGCCATGCTGAGGCTGAGATCCCACTGCTCAGGTTCCCTTGTTCAGGACCTGACCGTTAGACCCCAGGCAGCTCCCTGTCTCAGGCTCAGCCCCTGGCAATGGGAGTCACATAGGACACTCTACCCAGAGGGTTGTACTGATGCAAGCATCAAGAAGTTGAAGGGTTTTCTAAATACATCATGGATGAGAGATCCAAGACAGATGTGTGAGGGATTGTCTGATGTTGGATACGTGCCACGTGGAGGTTGTGGCAAGTTGGGGCAGGGACAAGATATTAGGAAGTAACCGGAGCTTACGCTCCCGCGGCAGGGGGCTGTGCCATGTGGAGTTGTGGTGAACTGGGGTAGGAACAGGATAGGGGGAAGTAGCCGGAGCATGTGCTCCTGAGGCAGGGGGCTGTGCCACGTGGGAGTGGGACGACAGAGAGCGAGCTCCCTTTGTCTAGACCTCTCCCTAGGTGCAGTGCTAACCCCAGATGCCTCCTTCCAGTATCCGGGCCTTCCTTTGTCACGTCCTCTCCCTTGGTGCAGTGCTAACCCCAGACATCCCCTTCCGGTATCTGATCCTATAATCATTCACTGGTGGGCGGGCTGAGGAGGAGGGGCTAGGAAGGTATATAGGGGCGGTAGGGGTCGGAGCTCGCTCTCTCTTGCTCTTGCTCTTGCTTTCCTGCTTGGCCTTGCTGTGATGGCCTCTGAATAAAGTTCGAGTGTTTGCACCTCCTGATCGGCTCGTCTCTGTGTTTATCTGGGTGGGCTCTGAAGACTGGTAAGTATGACCTTGGCAGCCTGCTCCTGTTAGAAGGAGAGTGCACGGCACAACTAGCACACAGATGATCGACCTGATGAGGGAAGTGGTAGCCAGGCTGGGGGCCAGGATGGGCTCTAAGGGAGATGCTGGGGAGAGCATGAAAGGGCCTTTGATCTGATCACTACCTGCAAACCTTGCTCTGGTTGGTAGGGTTTCTGTCATAGCCCAGAAGACTCCCTTTTGAGGATGGAAGATTTTTGACAATGTGACCCCAACCTACTTTTCCAGTTTCATTATATACATTTTCCCCCTCAATGAATGTTATAATCTCACCAAATAAGTTTTTTTCACTGTCCCTACACCACGTTCTATCACTCATATCCATGTTTTCACATTGGTTGTTCCCTATGACTGCGATGCACTCCCTTCTCATCTCTACCTCTTAGATTCCCTGGCTTCCTTTAGGACAAAGATCTAGCACCACTGTCTAGATGAAGTCTTTTATGAACCCTTGACATGCTAGTGCCTTCAAGAGAAGGCTTGTACCTAAATTAGTTTGTACTTATGTTTAATTTATTCTGTGTAGAGTTCTATTTGTACAAGTTGTCTCCTCTGAGAGCCTCTAAGCCCCTTGAGGGCAGGAACTAGTTTGGGTCTTTTCCCTTCCTATCTCCAGCACCAAGTGTAGTGCCAGATACATGAGAGGAACTTAATAAATGCTTATTGATTGGGTGATTGGTGTTGTCTTCATGCAAGAAGTCTTATGATCCAGATCCTGGATTCTGGGAGCAATAGCAAGGAGACAGATGATAGCAGTCACTGATTTGGGTGAAGATCTGTCAGTGACAACAGGAAATAATCCCTGACTGGAACAGAGAAGTGGAGATTCATGGATATTGAACCTGGAATATTTCTTCAGCCCATTGACAAAGGATATGAAGATAAAAGAAATCACATCCTGGCTCAGCCCCCTTGGTCTCTCTAGTTCATAGTTGACCTCTGACCTGCCTCAGGGGGATGCATAGGAAAATGCTGCCATTACCATGTTAACCTAAGGGCTAGGGATGGATCCCAAATACCTTGGCTTCACATAAGGCTTTCAGATCCTCCCATTCTTCCAGGGATGGGTAAGCAAAATAAAAAAGCTCTTCCCTTATAAACACCAAAGGTGAAATCAGTTCAGCAAATTTGGCCATCTATGGAAAGGTATTTAAGAAAGTTTAGGTGAGAATTTGATAGGGACAGTAAAGACCCAGAGCCCCTGAGAATGGATGCATTTAGAGACTTAGGGACTGAGAAAGGGAGGGAAAGTAAGAGTTTACTTGGAATGTGGGTTAAAGGGAGGAGGAGGGGCAGCTAGGTGGCACAGTGGATGGAGTTCTGGCCTTGGAGTCAATAGGACCTGAGTTCAAAACTGGCTTCAGACACTTGACACTTACTAGCTGTGTGATCCTGGGCAAGTCACTTAACCCTGACTGCTTCACCAAAAAGGGGGAAAAACAGTAAAAAGGGAGGAGGGGAGCACAGGAATAGGATGATGGGACTTCAGAGACCAGTTTCTTCCACTTTCCCATCCCTCCAAGTGTCAGCCTGCTCCCAGCCCTTCTTTGGTCTGAGCCACGTGGAGAGGAGCATTTCTCTTATTTCTCCACCTATCCTGTCTGGGGAACTACTGCTCTGTACTTACCTGGGCTTTCTCTGCCTGCAGCCACTAGGGAATTCAGCAGCAGCAGGGTCATCATCAGAACTTTTGTCCACACACACAGCATCCTGGGGACAGGGAACGGACAAGGAACACAAAGGAATGGCAGTCAAGGTGGTCCCCAGCTCTTAGAAACTGCTCCTAGAACTTCTAGAATAAGAACTTAAGTGCTCTCTTGTGTGCTCCAGGATTGAGCAGTCTCAGAGATGGGAGAACCAATCTGGATCAGGATTGAACTACATTATCAGTTCCTAGGCACGGATTTCATTTGAAGATTCTCTTCCAATACTTTGATTTTCCTGAGGGAAAAAAGAGAACAATATTCCTAGAATGTCATGGGTACCAAGGACCTCAGAAGTTACCTCTTCCCTGGACTATGGCAATAGTCTCCTCCTTGGTCTCCTTGCCTCCAGTCTCTCTCTCTTCTTGAATCCATAATGCACAAAAGTGATTAAATGATATTGCAGAAGAATAATAAACTTGCCTGTAGCATTCCCTTGCTCAAAAACCTTAAGTAGCTCCCTATTGTCCCTAGAATTAAATACTAAGTCTTCTGTTTAGCATTTGAAGTCCTTCATAATTTAACCCTAGCCAGGGACATCTCCAGCATTTTGGCACCTTCCTCTTCTTTCTTAAAAATATAATCAGCAGATTTTTTGCAATGGGTTTGTTGCCAGAACACAGGTGTTGTGCAAACCATTGCTAAACATCCACTAAAAATGGGCAAGGAAAAGACTCACATTAACATTTTTTTCACTGTACATGTAGATTCTGGCAAGTCCACCACTGCTGGTCACCTCATCTGCAAATGTGGTGGAATTGCTGAGAAAACCACTGAAGAGTTTGAGAAGGAGGCTGCTGACATGGGAAAGGACTCCTTCAAATATGCCTGGGTCTTGGATAAGCTGAAGGCTGAATGTGAATGTGCTGTCACTAGTGATATCTTCCTGTGGAAATTTGAAACCAGCAAGTACTATGTGACCATTATTGATGCTCCAGGACACAGAGACTTTATCAAGAACATGATTACAAGCACATCTCAGGCTGATTGTGCTGTCCTGATTGTTGTTGCTGGTTTTGGTGAATTTGAAGCTGGTATCTCAAAGAATGTGCAGACCGGTAAGCATGCCCTTGTGGCCTACACACTAGTGTAAAACAACCGATTATTGGTGTAAAGAAAATGGATTCCATCAAGCCCTGCTCTCCCCCTGCCCCACCCTTATAGTCATGATAGATATGAGGAAATTGTCAAGGAAGTCAGTACCTATATTAAGAAAATTGCCTACAACCCTGACAGAGTAGCTTTTATGCCAGTTTCAGGTTGGAATAGTGACAACATGCTGGAGCCAAGCTCCAATATGCCTTGGTTCAAGGGGTGAAAAGTCACTCATAAGAATGGCAATGCTAATGGAACTACACTGCTTGAAGTTTTAGATTGCATTCCACCACCAACTTGTCTAACTGACAAGCCCCTTCATCTGCAAGATGTCTACAAGATTGACAGTATTGGTATTATACCTGTTGGCAGAGTGGAAGCTGGAGTTCTAAAACCAGGCATGGTGGCCACCTTTGCCACAGTCAATTTCATAACTGAAGTAAAGTCTGTTGAAATGCACCATGAAGCTTTGAGTGAGGTTCTGTCAGGGGATAACATTGGTTTCAATGTCAAGAACGTGTCTGTCAAAGATGTCGTGGTAAAGTGGCCAGTGATAGCAAGAATGACCTGCCTATGGAAGCAGCTGGCTTCACTGCACAGGTCATTATCCTGAACCATCCAGGACAAATCAGTGCTGGCTATGCATATGTTCTGGATTGTCCCACTGCTCACATTGCTTGCAAGTTTGCTGAACTGAAGGAGAAGATTGATCATTGTTCTGGTAAGAAGCTAGAAGACAATCCTAAATTCCTAAAATCTGGTTATGCTGCCATCATTGACATGGTTCTAGGCAAGCCTATGTGTGTGGATAGCTTCTCTGATTATCCTCCTCTAGGTAAGTATTTAACAGTTTCTTGTTATCTTAGTACATAAAATCTGATGGGTAACTATGCAGCCAACTGGATAGGAACTAATGAATCTTATTTCCCAATGCAGGTCATTTTGCTGTCCGTGAAATGAGGCAGGCTGTTGCAGTTGGTGTCATCAAGGCAGTTGATAAGAAGGCTGCCAGAGCTGCCAAGTTCATAAAATCTACCCAGAAGGTCCAGAAAGCTAAATGAATATTTTGTACAATACCTGCTACTCCTAGTCTTAATCAGTGGTGGAAGAACTGTTTGTCTCAATTGGCCATCTAAGTTTAATAGTAAAAGACTGGTTAATGATTACAATGTCTTGTAAAAGCTTCAGGAGGAAAGGAATATTTTTGTGCACCATTTGTTTCATAGCAATTTTGTTATTAGTTTTTAAAATCAGTAATTTTTAAATGGAAACATCTTGATCAAAAATCTGTCATAGAATTTTGAGACCATTAAAAGAATTTAACGAAAAACCAGTGTGTTCTTTGAGTCAACCATTATTAAAATTCAATAGGGGTGGAAATCATTTAAAGTAACCAGGCACAAATAATTCTGTTGGCCACAGAATCTTTGCTAAAATTTTGGGGCACAAAAGTAACATTGACAAGTGAACTCACTTGGCCTAGCAATTGTGATTTTTGTTTTAAAAAAGGTATAGTTTATCTTTGGACAAAGCTGATACAATTGTGTTACCTGACCTGTTAGGGCTGTACTTGAGCTTCTTAATGAAAATAATGGTATTCCCTTTTTTTGTAGGTTAAAAAGGAAAGTGCTATAGAATAATTTTTTTTACAATGTCCTTCCAAAGCCTTTGGCTTGGTTCTATTATTTTTCTAGCTAGACAATCTCATCTAAATACTAGCAAGTCATCTGGTAAAGGATATATAATTTTAGATCCATTTTTAAGGAAATTGGCACCATCTTGCAGAAATTTTATATAATTGTCCATCTATTTGAGATAAATTCACTAACACTGAAATGAGAATTCTTTCTATGGAGTTTAGCATTATCTGTTAAATCTCTATTGTGCCAAATGGAAGTAATGCTATCTAGGGGGATGACAAAGGTAATCTAGTGAATTGAATTAAAGCAATGAATGCCAGTTGTGCCACTAGCAGATAATTGCCTTGTTAGCTGCTGTGTCACTTCATACACACAGACTATATATGTATATATATGTATATATATACACATATGTACATTTTATGTATATGTATATGTGTGTGTGTGTGTGTGTGTCTGTGTGTGTGTGTGTGTGTGTAGAACCACCAGGTGGCACTGGCAGTTACAGCTAGAGGAGCCTGACTGAAGCCTGCTGGTACAACCACCCCAGCCCAGCTGTCCCCCTAACCTGGGTAAGATTCAGGGAAGTAGTATCAGTCTAGCTTGGAGATACATCCTCGGGGTGTATAAAGATAAAAACACAGAGATTATCATAAAATGAGAGTAAACATATTAATATAGATTGAGTCATATAGAGCATCAGGTTACAATTCCCAAGGGTGAGGCCAGATCACACTTCAATCTTGTTCAGATTACTGCCAGTGCTATCAGATCCAGCCATAATGTAGTTATGGAGTACAAATATGGGTCCCTTGCTCTCATTTCCCATAAAAAGGCATCCTTCTATTAGGTTCTGTGGTAGAAGGCCCTTTGAAGCCAATTTCTTGTAGAAACTTTGGTCAAGCATGTGTTTATAATGAAATTTCTCTTTTCCACAGCTCTGCTGAAGGGTAGATGGTAGCTACCCTATAGTTCTTATGTATGTATGTATGTATGTATGTATATATAATAGTGACACACATCTCATAAGTCATATTCAAATACATAAGTACACGTTTGTTTCATATTTATATAATATGCTTATAGAATATTATACACATATATAGAAATATTTTCATATCTGACCAATGAAATGTATGCAGTTATTACTGCCTAAAGAGAGTGGCAACGCATAGCCAGCAATGAATTTGTTAAGGAATTTCTTGGCTAAGTCAGTGGAGTCTGCATGAGTGCAAGGGGAGGCTTTTACTCATCCAGAATCTTCAATTAGATGACTGAGGGCAGACAGAGTGTCATTAATAAAAAAGAACATAATAATACATGCAATGTTTAGGTAACTGAGTGAATTCAACTTGGAAGTTTACAAATGGTCTCTGTGGTGAACAGCAAGTATGGTTATTCCCCATTGACCAATTTGAAGGCCAAGCTCACTGAGCAGGAGAAACAATGCTTCCTTGACAAGAAGGGCTTATTTGTAGCAACCAATTTGTAGCAGCCAATTTTTTTTTTTGACTTCCACAGCAAGACTTGTTTCCACTCTGCTCTTTTGATCCAGAGTAGGACGAGGAACAGGAGCAAGAAGCTGCCAGAAACACCTCAGATTCATTACACGTTTGATTTTGAGTTAATTTTTGGTCATTGCACATTCAGAAACCTTTTACTGTTGCCAAATTTTTCATGACCTCTACATTCAGTTATGCGACCCTGCATGGGGTGGTGGCCCACAATTTAAAAAGCACTGAGATAGATTACTGAAGCAGATAGAATATTGTGTGGCCAGTTGTCCTGTACAGTCTCCTCATCCATCCAGGAATAAGTGGAGATTGGACTTATGGAGAAGGACCCATTTTAGGTCAAGCCTGGGAGTTGTGAGGTGACAGAATTGGAGACATGGTATTCTCCATTGTTGAGTACAGGCAATGAGGGAGTAGGGTGTAGGACAGGGCAGTGCATCAGGGATGATATTGACTACTGACAGCAACTGCTTTTCCTGCTTAAAGTGCTGGAAACATGTGAGGTTTTGTCTTTTGGAAGGAGGGCCATGACTGCATGAGGGACAGTTATTGTCAGGGGAGGTATCAGGTCCTTGTAGATTAGAGATACACTTCTATTTAACAAGAATAATCATACAGGTCTATGCCAAATAGACCACTATACCTGCTAGCCAAGGTGGCCTTTATGGTGGACATCAGGATGGCTCCCAGATGTTCTAAGGATTGATGCTTGGGGAAGCACCCTTTGCTGATCCCCTTGCATACATACACACACACACACACACACACACACACACACACACACGCACACGCACACACACACACACAAACACACACACACACACACACACACACACACACACACACACACACACA
>NW_020954604.1:12559106-12651421 GCF_900497805.2 Vombatus ursinus | reverse complement strand
ACACACACACACACACACACACACACACACACACACACACACACACAAACACTCTCCCAAGGACAGATTAAATGAAGCCCCAGCAGAGAATTTCAAAGCAAACCAGAGGCAATGCAGATTCTCCCACCCATAAAAATTCTTCCAACCTAAATTTACATCTAACATGTCATGTGGTGCTTAGGTGCTTAATCATTTTTAGTCAATCAGGTTTCACTCAGGAATCAGTTACAAAATAGTAACAGAGAAAATAATGGGAGAATGAAGTCTTTTTTTTCCTTTTGACCTGTCAGAAAATAAAGAAATCCAGAGGCTACAAAACCAGACAGGGAACTGAACAGACAGCTGTCCCCTGAGGCTCCCAAAGAGATTTTTAAAAGCATCTCTTTATGTTCTATTGAACCTGATACTTGGAAGAAAGCGTTTAATCGATCCTCCTCATGTAGATTTGTGCATTCGATTCTTGGCTTCAGTGCACTAAGAACTCTGGCAGTAATCAATGACAGTTCATACACCAGAAGCAGGTCAGTAGTACAGGTCATTTATGAGAAAGAAAAAGACAGAGATATGTGTCTATGGAACATCCCTTTATATCAAAGAAATCTTGATCAACAAGACTTGAAAGGGACTTTTAAATCTTTTTATTTTTATTTATTCAATTTTTTATTTTAAACTTAAATAATAAAACTTAAATACACAGTAAGAAAAAAGGAACATATAAAATTAAATATTGAAACAAATAGAAAGTAAGAAAAGAAAAAGTCTTGTCATGGGCCCAGCCGAACATACGAAAGGATTCAAAATATCCAACAATAAATTTGAAGGAAATGCTTATATAATAAATACTGCACATTGTGTACAGAGCTGTCCATCTTTGCTTCCTTGGGAGTTTTCTTTTGTTCTCTGCTGTGCACTTCTTATTTTCTTCTTTCCCCCTCTTCCGACAAGAAGGCTACAATTAAGCACATATACACATATGCGTACTATATATACACACATGCATATATATGTATATACATATATACATACCTACACACACATACATACATTATATACATGCATATGCAATACATATACAAAGCTATATATTCATACACATACACATATATACACATAATTACACATGCACATATATACTTGGATATCTATAATCATACTCATATTTAGACATATAAATTCATATGCATCTATGTATGACCATACTGTGCTTATTTGTTCTCTGAGGGTGGATAACTTCTTCCTTCATAAGTCCAAGTCTTTCTGTATTTTTCTAAGTCACCAACTCATTATTTCCTACACCACAACAATATTGCAATCTTTTACTATCTATTTATTTCCAGTAGTCTAAAACAGTATTAATTAATATAGCTAATATATGGTGTAGTTTCCCTATTTTTCTCTTTAGACTAAATCTATTTTAACTTTAACTTTGTCTGAGATTATGATTTTCACCCATGCTTCTTTTCCTAATAAATTCTACTCCTGATCTTTATTTTATGTTTGTGTGTATCTCTTATTCCTTATCCCTCCTAACTCCTCTACTTTACTTCTACTTGCTAACTTGCCTTCCACTTCCTTAACTTACTCTCCCCTCAAGGGTCCTTCCCTTATCCTCCCATTCTCATTAATCTAAACACCTTTCTATGGCTCCTTTATCTTATTCCCTCATCCTCCCCTCTAAAAATCCCTCCCTTATCCTCTTCCCCTTCCCTATCTCCTTAACCTTTTGATTCTTTCTGAATGTAGGACTTTTATACCCTTCTAAATACATATGTATTGTTCCCTCTTTAACTAATCCATGCTGAAAGTAGGATTCCAGAACTACCAGCCCTCTTCCCACACCTAATTCCTCTGTGTCAGTTCTTCTTCTCACACCTCATTTGTATAAGATAATTATTCTTTTTACCTTTTCCTAGAGGGTTTATTTTTTAGTACTGCATCACGCTCAACTCTACCCCAGCCCTTCTTTTGATTTATTCAATTACTAATAACAATCTTAGATATATCTTTTACATTTCCTCATGTAAACAGTCTATCTTTATTGAGTCCCTTGTAATTAGTCTTTGATTTGTACTTTATATTTCTCTTGGATCTTATATGTCAAATCTTCTGTTAGGTTCAGATTGTTCTTTATTTTTTTTTAACAAAATCCTGAAAGTCTAGTAATTCATTAAATGTCTATTTTTTTTCATTCAGGGTTACACTTAACTTTGTTGAGTATGATATTTTCAGCTACAACCCCAGTTCTTTTGCTCTTCAATACATAGCATTCCAAGACCTATAGTCTTTTAGTGTGCCTGCTGCTAGGACTAGTGAGATTCTAACTGTGGTACTGCCATAATTAAATTGTTATTTCTTCTTGTTCCTCATAATATTTTCTCCTTGAGCTGGTGGTTTCAGGATTTCGCCATGATATTCCTGTAGAGTTTTCCTTGTAAGATCTACTCAGGTGGTGACTGGTGGATTTTTTTCTATTTCTACTTTCCCCACTTGTCCTAACACTTTTCCTTTTTTTTTTTTTAAAAAAAAAAGAACAATTTTCTTTAATTATTTCTAGTATTATTGTATCAAAATTCTTTTTTATTATTGTGGCTTTCAGGTAGTCTAATTATTATTATGTTTTCTCTTCCTGATCTACTCTCCAGATCAGTTGTTTTTCTTATGAGATGTTTCATATTCTCTTCTACTTTTTCATTCTTTTTATTTTGTTTTATTATTTCTTGGTTTCTTATAACTTCATTGGGTTCTTCTTGCCCACTTCTAATTTTCAAGGGGTTGCTTTCTTCTTTAAGATTCTGAATCTCATTTTCTTATTCATTAACTTTCTTTTAATAATCTTGTATTTTTTTGATTGCTCTTATTTTTAAAATTTTTTCCTCAATCTCTCTCATTTCATTTTAAAAGTTTTTTTATAGTTCTTCTATGAATTCTTTTGGGGCAGGTGACTGTGCCGGTCCAAACCGCGCACACTCTTTCAACCAAATCAGCCAACCAGGGTCATGCTCACCGTATCATTGGAGGCCACCCGGATAAACCAGAAACGAGCCAATCGGGGGGGTGCAAAAACCTGAATTTTATTCAATAATCATCACAGCAAGGCCAGGCAGGAAGGCACACGCGCGGGCAGGAACAAAAGCCAACTCAGCCCCCCCCCCCCCACAGCTCTTTTAGTACTTTCTTCATCCCTCCTCCTCAGCCCGCCCATAGTGACTCGTCAAGGATCAAATATCAAAAAAGGGATGTCCAGCTAGTGTCCAGACAAAGGGAGCATACATGGCACAGGAAGTGGGTCCCAGAGATTTGGAAGGAGGCGTGAGGGATTAGTGCTAGACAAAGGAGAGTACACGTGACTCAGGAAGTTGGGTCCAGATACCGGGGGGAGGTGTCTGGGGTCGGCGTAGTACCTAAAGAAGGAGGCTAGACAGAGAGAGTTCGCTCTCCAAGAGGCACAGTCCTTGCCTAGGGAACGCGCGCTCCAGCCACTTCCCTGTACCCCGCTTCCTCCCCACCCTGTCACAGCTCCATCCAGCACTGCTCCAGTCTCGGAGCGTGAGCTCCGGTTACCTCTCTGACCCCAGATCTCATCCCAGTACGCTACAACTCCGCCCAGCACCACCTCTGCCTCAGGAGCAAGAGCTCCAGTTACTTTCTGGTACCCAGTTTCCGTCCCACGTTGGCACAACCCCCATCTGGCAGTAGCTGGCATCAAACAGTCCCTCACAGGTGACCATTTGACATTACTCTTTAGAGTAGGAGAAGCTTTTTCTCCCCTTCAGTATCCTCCTCTGAAGAGGAACCCCTGTCTTCTCTATTCCCATGATAACTTTTTATGGCTGGGTATTTCCTCTTTAGCCTGCTAATTTTTCAAAACTTTGGAGCAAGTTATTTCTTGTAATCACCTGTAGTACTGGAGTATGTGGGGTGGTGCCTCTGGCTTCAAATCCTACTTTAGTTCTCCCCTCTGGCCTGGAACCAAAGCCAAGAACTCCTCCCTCTAGTAAGTGTCCACAGCCAGCAGGCTCCTGCCCCACTGCTTCTGCACTCACCAGGCATGTACTGCTTCCTTCTTGCCCAGGGCCACATCTGGACAGCATAGCTGGTTCTGGTATTTCTTACCAGCAGAAGTTCCCTTAATATTCCACAGATCAGACACAGACTCTCATTATTGTCTGGGAAGTGAAAGTTTCTGTGGCTGAGGCCAAGGCTACCTCCCAACCCAGCTAGCAACAGGGCACTCTGCTTGCTGTTTCAGTGGAACTAGCCTGGAAGTGTTTAATCTTTATCGAGACCAAACCTTGGTCCTGGGATTTTTCTTTGCGTATTCTCCCAGGTGTCCCAAGGGGACCACTGTTCTGCCCCAGTTTTTAAAAAAATTAATTATTTTTAGTTTTCAGCATTCACTTCCACAAGATTTCGAGTTCCAAATTTTCTCTCCATCTTGCCCCTCCCCCACCCCAAGATGGCATGCATTCTGAATACCCCTTCCCCTAATCTGCCCTCCATTTTATCTCTCCCCCCCATTCTCTTATCCCCTTCCCTCTGATCCAGTTTTTACTGCTGCATATTCACCTGAGGCATTATTTTATTTGTGGGGGAAATCTGGAGAGCTTAGAATTTTCTGACCTTCTCCATCATCTTCCCAGAATCCTCTTTTGACTTTTTATCTTTTTAGAGGAAAAAACTAGTTTCTGTCTTCATTCATGTTGAATCTACATTCAGTCACGTTGCAGACCCTTATTGCTGTTTTCCTACAATAGAACAATGCCTTTTTCAGCCTACCAGCAAGGACAAAGGTAGGGTACATTTGAGCAGAAAAGGCAAAGTGACACGTGATGCCCTTCTTTGAGTAAGTTAATCAGTTTCTAAAATGGAGTCATTCACGGTAAGAGGGAGAGAGTGCAAGGAGATGAATGGCCACTTTTCTCTTTTGCTCCACACCGGTTCAGGGTCTTCTGTTCCCCTATCAGAAAGCTGCCCTGAGTTTATGGTGAACATTCCATATATATTTCAGTTTCAATGGCAGAATGCTACCCTGCAACCTGGCAATGGTTATGTGCCCAATGACCTTCACACCCTTATGGGAGCTTAGCAATCCCAAGTTTCACAACCTTTAGTCTCTTCTGCTTGCCCATGTAGGCAAGTAGAAAAAGGAAAACACTGATTGAGTCAGGTCAATGTCACCTTCATGTGAGCAGCCCAAATCATCACCATTTCATTTACAGATACAACAAGCCCAAAGATGTAAATGGATTTTGAATTGGGCTTGAATTGAAATGGGCTTTGAATTTGATTGTCATTATGGTCATGACTTCAAAGTACTACCTGAGCCTCCTCCCTTTCCAGTTCTGTACTGGGATCTGTATTGCCTTGAAGTCATCAGAGGACATAGTAGACACTGAATAGAGACACAGCATACCAGATTAAAGTGAAATCTGAGAGTTCATTTAGCCCAACCTCTAGTAGCGATTCCTGGACTAGCTAAAGGAATGGGCAGTTGTTTCTCTCTCTATCCTGAGGACAAATATTCTTATATTGGCAGATAGACATTGAGATAAGACTAAAAACAGACAAAAAGAAATCAGCCAGACTTTACCCAACTAATCCTCTACTCCCTTGTGTGCAGAAAAAGAAGTATGTGCCCAACCACAGAATGTGGATATCTAAAATCCCTTTCTTTTACTAGTCCAAAATAACCCTACAAAGTCTAATTCAAATGTCATGTCCTCTAGGAAACCTCTGATTCCAGTTGTCTGGACTATTCACACCCCCCTGGCTTTGCATAATGCATATTGTACCTCTCCTATGTATTAATTTTTTTTGACAGTTCTTTTGGTATATATCTTAATCCCTTACCAGACAATAACTTCTACAAAGGCTGGGCCTTTTCTGGTTTAATTTCATTATGTCTTCCCAATATATCCCACACTTTGGTACTTTGGCCACATTAAGAGCTTAAAAGAGCTCTGAAATAGAATTCTTTCCTTTCCAGTCAGCAGTGTCTCCACAGGCCTATCACTGTCAGAGGCCATAGATGCCTCTCTGAAATTCACATCAATCAAATAAGAAGCTTTGAATTAAGGGCTTACTATGGGCTAGGGACTGTGCTAAGGGCTAGGAATACAAAACCATAAATGAAACAGTTCAGCATAGCCTTCAGGGTTCTGTTTCTAGAGGGAACAACAGAGGAGGGCTCCCCTTAGAAAGCTCTAGAATGGTTGCATTCCCAACGTGGGGCTCCCGAAAGCCCCAGGAAGAAGCTGCAACTGAGAAGGATGAGGCAGCAACCGGTGGGACTGCAGGTCTGACCAGGATATCTCAGGCTTTGAGTTCCCTACTATCCTATTCTGAGATAGTATAAAAGACCCTGAAGATCTAGTGAGCTCATCTTCAAAATCCAAGAGTTGTCTCTCCCTAGGAGTAGGAAGTCAGTAGAGGAACTCAGGTGACCCAAGGAAATCATCCTACTCTAAAGCATGGTGGGGGCAGGGGCAGAGTCTGACCTTGGCAAAAAGCCCTAATTCAAGAATTAAAGGTGAAGAAATGCGTAAACCAAGGAAGACAAAAAACAATTTGAAAATTATTGGAAATCTAGAGATTTCCTAAAAGAAGAAGAAAGTAACTGGTTTTCCTGTTCTACATAAATATCTAGAAGAAGCAAAGCAAAAAATAAAAATGAAATATAAAGTCTGGATGAAATAGTTAGGAAAATAAATATTAGAAGAGAAAGTGGCAAACCTTGACCAAATAAGGGACTTCCTGAAAATTAGGGGGGGAAAAAACAACAGAGAAATCAGAGATGATAAAGACATGAGAATAAGAATGAAGCAATTAGCTGGTCCAGTGGATAGAGCACAATTTTGGAGTCGGAAAGACCTGAATGTGAATCCAACCTCACACTCTGACTAGCTCTGTGACCCTGGGTAAGGGACTAAACCTCTTTGCTTCACTTTCCTCACTATTTTTTCCCAAACTTTCATCCCTCTCCAAAGTTTCTTATTATTGTTGCACTCTCCCAATCCACTAAGGTCCCAGCCCACCAGGCTCTCAATTTAGGTATCATCCATCCTTGACTCCTCTCTCTCACTCTGCTCCACATATTCAATCAGTTTCTTAGCCCTGATGATCTTACTTTTGTGACATCTCTCATGCATATAGCTTTCTCTTCTGACACTGACACTGATACTGCCCTGGTATAGACCCTCAATATCTCACACTTGGACCATTAAAATAGCCTGCTGGTTGGTCTTCCTGCCTTAAGTCTCCCCCCACTGCAATCCTCACTTAGCTGTTATATGATCTTCCTAATGCAGGTCTCACCATGTCACTTTCCTCCCTTTTCCCTTCCCCCCATGTAGTAAACTCCAGTGGCTTTCAATCAACTTCAGAATTAAACATATAATCCTCTGTTTAGCATTCAAAGTCTTTCAAAAATCATCCCTCTATCTTTCCATACTTTTTACACCTTATGCCCTACCACATATTCCTTTTTCTAGCAATACTGGCCTCCTTGGTGTTCTGCAAACAAGATACTCACTCTCCAGACACTGGTCAATTTCACTGCCTGTCCCCCATTCTTGGAACGTGCTCCTTGCTCATTACCACTTCCTGGCATCTTCCTTCAAATCTCAATGAAAATCTGATCTTCTACAGTCAGTCTTTCCTGATCCCTCTGAATTCTAGGACTCTCTTCCTCTGTGGATTATTTCTGATTTATTCTGTATACATACTGTTCATACATAGTTGTTTGCACATTGTGTTCCCCAGTAGACTTGGAGCTCCTTGAGAATGAGGATTGTCTTTTATCTTTCTTCTTATCTTCCACACTTAGGCACCTATGTGTCTCGCATGTAGGAATCTTTTAGTATATGTTTATTGGCTAAATGAGTCACTACAATGGGGACAATTATAGGTATGACACTGCCCCCCCACCCCCCCTCCCATTGATATGAGGATCAAATAAGATAATGTTTGTAGAGTACTTTGTAAACATTAAGGGACTGTTTGAATGTCAGCTATAACTATTAAATCAAAAGATTGAAAAAGAATCAAAGAAAAGTAAGCTATATGATATGGAAAAAAAACCTGACCTTGAAACAAGTTAATGAGAGATCATTTAAGAATCATTGCATCATTGAAGTCCATGACTAACAACAACAAAGCCTGGGCACCAATTTCAAGAAATCATAAATTAAAACTGCTCAAACCCATTAGAAACAGAGGTCAAAGTAATGAAGGAAAGAATCCCCTGATCACCTTCTCAATGGTGTTCATAAGGAAAAGTTCCAGGACTGGCAGAGCCCAGACCCAGAACTCCCATAGCAAAGAAAATGGGCTACAAGGATTGAGAGAGACAGAGCTCAGGCATCAAAGAAGGAAAGTAAGAACCACATGCGACTTGTGAATTTCTGCTAAAAATGAAAAGAAATTCCAGAATAGAATATTCCAAAAGGCAAAAGAAACAACTCAGAATCACTTGCCCTGCAAAGCAGAATATAATCCCACTGGGGGTGGGAGGATTGGGGGGCACGCCTTTGGGATTAGTGAACAGGAAAGCTTTTCTGACAAAAAGACATGATCTGAGTAGGAGCAATGATACACAAAAACACAAATCAAGAGAAACCCAGAGAGGGAGATTTATTTGAGAAATTATAAGGAGCAGTTTGATGATGTGGTACTAACATTTTAATGGGGGAAAAGAATAAAAAAAAAAGTCCCTTTGAAC
This sequence comes from Vombatus ursinus, assembly GCF_900497805.2. NCBI lineage: Eukaryota > Metazoa > Chordata > Mammalia > Diprotodontia > Vombatidae > Vombatus > Vombatus ursinus. Next base: position 12,642,702 of record NW_020954604.1, on the reverse strand, counting down.
CTTTTATGTCTTCAAAGTGGATTGAGGAAGTTAAGAAAAACAGAATGCCGAGGGAGTAGAATGGTTCTGCTCAGAGGATTTTAAAGGGGAAAGAAAAGGAGGCATCAAAGAAATAAAGTGGTATAGAAAGGAGAAAGATAAGGTAGAATCTGCATAAATGTAGTGCATGAGAAGAACTGTATACATACATGGAGGAAGGAGTGGGGTGGGGGATGAGCTTCATTAGCTGAATCACAGTCTTATCTAAAATGAAAGGGTGATTGAACACAGTTTGGTGTAGAAATACATCAAATTCATCAGGGGAACAAGGGAGTTTGTGGTGGGCATGGTAATCAGGAAGATAATATGGGAAAGGAAATAGTTGCAAAAAAAAAAAAAAGACATGAGGCAGCTAGATGGCCCAGTGGATGGAGCACCGGCTCTGGATTCAGGAGGACCTGAGTTCAAATCCGGCCTCAGAACATTTACTAGCTATGTGATCCTGGTCAAGTCACTTAACCCCATTGCCTAGCCAAAAAAAAAAAAAGAGAAAGGAAGAAAATTACCTTGGCATTGTACTTTGCAAGGATGTACTCACTGATAATGATGTTGACACATGCATTGCCAGAGCTAGCTCAGTGTTTGGGAGGCTGTGAAGGAAAGTGTGGGAATGAAAGGGTATTAGACTGCCTACTAGACTGAAAGTCTGTAGAGCCATTGAGCTGACCTCATTGTTGTATGCCTATGAAACCTGAACAGTATGCCAGTGCCATGCCAAAAAACTGAATCGCTTCCATTTCAATTGCCTTAGGAACATTCTAAAGATCACCTGGCAGGATCAAATGCTAGACAGTAAGGTCTATTCTCAAACTACACTGCTGAGCATTCAAACTCTACTTCAGAGATCTGTATTTATATTTATACACACACACACACACATTTATGTAGGTAGGTATATGTGTATGCATGCAAGCATGCATGTGTAAATAAATATCCACATACACACATTCAAAAACACATACTTGCACACATATATAGACATGTAAATATACACACATATATGTATAGAGGAGAAGAGAGCAAGAATGTCAGGCATGAGGGATGGCTAATGACAAAGAACAGTGATGGGCAATGAAGTGTCATGAGAGAAGTCAGTCCATAGGCCAGGGTAGCTGAATGTAGAATGTGGGAAGAAAGTCAAGGGTATGAAGACTGGAAAGGGAGGAAAGAAGAAATTTATGAAGAGCTTGAAGTACCAAATAGAAGATCCTAGAGATTACAGGTAGTCACTGGAGTTTATGGATTAGGAGAATGAATGGATAGATCTATGTTTTAGGGGAAAAAAATTGTAGCTAAATGGAAAAGAAATTGGAGTGTAGAGAAACTTGAAGTAGGAAGGCCAGTTAGAAGCCTATTGCCATGGTGCAGACGAGAGTCAAGTCAACAAGTCTACTAGCCTTTATAAAACATTCATTAGGTGTCAAGCACTGCCCTAAATGCTGGGGATACAAATACAAGCAGAAAGACAATCCTGTTCTCAAGGAGCTTGCATACTAATGGGAGAAGACAACATATAAAGTGATGGAGAAAGAGAGAGAGAAAGAGAGAGAGAGAGAGAGAGAGAGAGAGAGAGAAAGAGAGAGAGAGAGAGAGAGAGTAGAGGAAGATACACACCACACACACACACACACACACACACACAAAGCCTGGTTACCTACAAAGCAGTGAATTTGGGATCTGGGAGAGATCTGGAGCAGTGGAGAATCAGGAATTTCATAAGAGTGTTTAGTGAGGTCTAGACTATAGATGGAGGGAGCTAGAGATGTGAGAACTGGGAGCAGAATATCCATCTTTCTTTGGCCAGAATGTGAAAGTAACATGGATAGTTTCCTGTTGGCTGAGTGCCAGGGCCTGTGTCTGAAAGATGGGAAGTGAGAGAGATATGAGTCCATGCTCAGGCCTGCTTCAGTCGTGACAGAGAGCTGGGGTCAGCAGCCTAACATCAACAGAAGCATTTACATCAGAATCAGCATCAAGTATTTACTAGGTGTTGAAGTTCATGACTCAGTGACTCAGTGTTATTTATCATTTTGGTAACTGAGGCTTAAGGAAAAAGTTGAGCAAAACTTCACCTGGGATTGGCCATAGAGGCAGAAAAAAGTCTTCTTACACAACCAAGCCTTGAGATCATCCCATCCCAGTGATATATCAAGGGAGTCTCATGCTCATTTTAGGCTTCCCCAGCCACCTGGTACTTATAGTAGCTTCTGATATACACTGGTCCTTGGTGTCTTCTTGTAATTTCTCCCCATTCTTATCTCCCTCCCTTTACTCTCCTCCTCTACTTACAAAGAGATCCTATCTCTCTATACTTTCATATTTCTCCTAGAACAAGGATGCCTTATTTTCCAGGCCCCCAACTCTTTTTTACAATCCAAGCCCCCAGCCATTCATTCCAGACACCACAAGCCACTCTGGTAAGTTATCTACCTGTGACCTCATGGACTCATGACCTCATGAACAACTTTCAGTTGTTCAATTCATGCAATGTGCATTTATTAAGTACCTACTAGGTACAAGACACTGTTCTAGGGGTGGGGATACAAAAATAAAACTAACCTCTGTCTCTGAAGGAATTTGCATTTCACTGAAGGATTCAGCAATTGCTTTTAGCACCTGTGGCACCCTCCTTTCAAATGGGGATTAACTTGAACAGTTGCTATAAGTTCAAGACTATCTATGGGTCCTTGCTGTATAGTTGTGCCTGATTCATTGTGACCTCATTTGGGGTTTTTCTTGGCAAAGATACTGGAGTGGTTTGCCATTTCCTTCTCCAACCCATTTTATAGATGAGAAAAATGAGGCAAACAGGGTTCAGTGATTTTCCCAGAGTCACACAGTCTGATGCCAGATTTGAACTCAGAAAAATGTGTCTGTCTCACTACAGGCTTGGCACTTTATCCATTGTGCCATCTAGCTGCCCTTCTATTTATGGGTCCACAAGCACTTAAAACAATAGCCCCCAAATCCCAACCCATATGGCTACTTTTTCTCTATTCAGTCAGAGGGCATAATTGACTCAAAATGAAGGATGAAGAGATTACCTGGAAAAGAAGCATGTGGTTTTGGCAGGGATAAGATAGATAAGATAGAAAAGAGGGATAAGATAGTCAAGGGGGGCAATGATTATAGAAGGAGGAGACTAGAGAAAATTGGTGGGGCCCAGGGCAGATATTTAGGAGGGCAGTGCTCAGGTCCAGGACTGAGTAAAGGAAGGAGGGATTGGAATTAGGGAGGTCAGAATGGGTAAATGAGATGGCAGGATTTCAGACTGGAATATGGAATGAGGGCAGGGGAGAGAGTGAGATGCTCAAATGAAGAAATAGCTGGATTAGTTAATTGAGCAAAATAGTTCATGTTACTTCCACTTCCAGGAGCCAACATGGTGGAGTAAGAAGTAAGTCATTCTCATCCTCCCCATTGACCTCTGAAAACAACTCCTTAAAAAGCAAAATGGAAAAGGAGGCATGAAAACACACTGAGGAAAAGAATTCCTTTAAAAGTAAAATGGTCCAAATAGAAAAGGAGGTACAAAATTTAACAGAAGGAAACAATTCCTTAAAAATTAGAATAGGGCAAATGGAAGCTAATGACTCTATGAGAGAGCAAGAATCAGTCAAACAGAAACAAAAGAATGAAAAAATGGAAGAAAATATAAAATACCTCATTGATAAAACAACTGACCTGGAAAATAGATCCAGGAGAGACAATTAAATTATTGGTCTAGCTGAAAACGGTGACAAAAAAAAAAAAGAACCTGGACAGCATCTTTCAGGAAATCATCAAGGAAAACTGACCTGAGGTCCTAGAACCAGAGGTTAAAATAATCATCAAAAGAATCACCTCCTGAAAGAGATCCCATATTGAAAACATCAAGGAATATTGTAGCCAAATTCCAAAATTACCAGGTCAAAGAGACAATACTGCAAGCAGACAAGAAGAAACAATTTAAATATCATGGAACCACAGTCAGAATTACACAGGACCTTCCAGCTTCTACATTAAAAGATCAGAGGGCATAGAATATGATATTCCATAAGGGGAAGGAGCTTGGATTACAACCAAGGACCAATTATGAAGTGAAATTGAGCATAATCTTTCAGGGGAAGAGATGGACATTCAACAAAATGGGGGACTTCCAAACCTTCCTGAAGAAAAGACCAGAGATCAATAGAAAGTTTGATCTTCGAATACAAGACTCAAGAAAGGCATAAAAAGGTAAACAGGACAGAAAAACAACATGTTATTAATAATGGCAAACTGTTTACATCCCTTCAAGGGAAAATGATATTTGTAACTCTTGAGAACTGTATTGTTATTATGCCATTTCAAAGGGCAGAGGGGGTGGGTATAAGTAGACATTGAAGTGATGATAAAAAATTTAATCAAGTAAATTAAGTGAACCTAATTAGGTGTATTAAGTGGATCTATTTAAGGGTTTGTACTGGGAGAAAAGGAAAGGAGATAGACAAGGGTAAATTACATCACATGAAAAGACACAAAAACCTATTACAGTAGAGGGAAAGAAGGGAGGGAGATAAGCATTGTTTGAACCTTACTCTCATCAGATTTGGTTCTGAGAGGGAATAACATAATCAGTTAGGCATAGAAATCTAACTTACCTTATAGGATGTAGGAGGGGAAAGGGAAAAGAAAAGGGAGGGAGCTAATAGAAGGGAGGGCAGACTGAGGGAGGTGGTGGTCAAAAGCAAAACACTAGTGAGGAGGGAAAGGGAGAAAGGAGAAAGAAAAGCATAAATGGGGTGGGGAGAATAGGATGGAGAGAAAGACATAGATAGTAATCATAACTGTGAATGTGAATGTGAATTCCATAAAATGGAATTGGGTAGCAGAGTGGATTAAAAACCATAACCCTACACTATGTTCACAAGAAACACATTTGAAGCAGAGGGATATACACAGAGGAAAGGTAAAAGGCTAGAGCAGAATATATTATTCTTCAGCTGAAGTTAAAAAAAGCATGAGTAGAAATACTTATCTCAGACAAAGCAAAAAGCAAAAATAGATTTAATTAAAAGAGATAAGGAAGTAAACTACACCCTGCTAAAAAGTACCATAGACAATGAAGTAATATCATTGCTAAACATATGTGCACCAAATGGTATAGCATCAAAATTCCTAGAGGAGAAGTTAAGGAAGTTACAGGAAGGAATAGATAACAAAATTATACTAGTGGGGGACCTCCCCCTCCCCCTCTCTGAACTAGATAAATCTAACCACAAAATAAACAAGACAGAAGTTAAAGAGATGAATAGAATGTTAGAAAAGTTAGATATGGTAGACCTCTGGAGCAATTGAATGGGGATAGAAAAAAAACATTCTTTTTTCTTAGCAGTACATGGCACCTACACAAAAATTGACCATGTAGTAGGGCATAAAAACCTCACAATTCAATGCAGAAAGGCAGAAATTTTAAATGCATCCTTCTCGGATCATGATGCAATAAAAATTACATGTAATAAAGGGCCATGGAAAGACAGACTCAAAATTAAATGGAAACTAAACAATCTGATCCTAAAAAATGAGTGGGTCCAGCAACAAATCATAGAAACAATCAATAACTTCATCCAATAGAATGACAATAATGGGACAACATACCAAAACTAATGGGATGCAGCAAAAGTGGTTCTTAGGGGAAGTTTTATATCTCTAAATGCTTACATGAATAAAATAGAGAAAGAAAGGATTAATGAATTGGGCATGCAACTGAAAAAGCTAGAAAAAGGACAAATTAAAAATCTCCAATTAATTAAAAAATTAGAAATTCTGAAAACCAAAGGAGAGATTAATAAAAATGAAATTAAGAAAACTATTGAACTAATAAATAAAGCTAAGAGCTGGTTTTATGAAAAACCAATAAAATAGATAAACTTTTGGTTAATTTGATTTAAAAAAAGAAAGAAGACCAAATTGCCAGCAGAAAAAATGAAAAGAATGAATTCACCACCCAATGAAGAAGAAATTAAAACAATAATTTGGAGTTATTTTGCTCAACTGTATGTTAATAAATTTGACAATCTTAGTGAAATGGATGAATATTTATAAAAATATAAATTGCCCAGATTGATGTAAGAGGAAATAAAATACTTAAAAATCCCATTTCAGAAAAAAAAAATTAATAAGCCATCAATGAAGTCCCTAAGAAAATATCTCCAGTGCCAGATGGATTTACAAGTAAATTCTATCAAACATTTAAAGAACAACTAATTTCATTACTATATAAACTATTTCAGAAAATAGGTGAAGAATTTCTTTTTATCAATTTCTTTTTATGATGCAAGTATGGTCCTGATACCTAAACTGGGAAGAGCCAAAAGAGAGAAAGAAAATCATAGACCAATTTCCTTAATGAATATAGATGCAAAAATTCTAAATAAAATATTAGCAATGAGATTACATATCTTGATAATAATACACTATGACCAGGTAAGATGTATACCACAAATGCAGAGTTGGTTCAATATTAGGAAAACTATTAGAAAAATTGATCATATCAGCTACAAAGCTAACAGAAATCATATGATTATCTCAATAGATCCAAAAAAAGCTCTTAACAAAATACAACACCCATTCCTATTAAAAACACTAGAGAGTATAGGAATAAATGAAGTCTTCCTTAAAATGATAGGTAGTACCTATCTAAAACCATCAGTAAGCATTATATGTAATGCAGATAAGCTAGAACCATTTCCACTAAGATCAGGTGTGAAATAAGGATGTCCATTATCACCACTACTATTTAATATTGTACTAGAAATGTTAGCTTTAGCAATAAAAGAAGAAAAAGACATTGAAGGAATTAGAATAGGCAAAGAAGAAACAAAGCTATCACTCTTTGCAGATGATATGATAATATACTTAGAGAATCAAGTAAAAAATTACTTGAAATAATAAACAAATTTAGCAAAGTTGCAGGATATAAAATAAACCCTCATAAATCATTGATATTTCTGTATATTACTAACAAAGCCCAATAGCAAGAGATCGAAAGAGAGATTCCATTTAAAGTTACAGTGGACATTATAAAGTATTTGGGAGTCTACCTACCTAAACAAACTCAGAAACTATATGAACGCAATTACAAAACACTTTTCACACAAATAAAGTCAAATCTAAATAATTGGAAAAACATCAGTTGCTCATGGGTAGGCTGAGCTAATATAATAAAATGACAATTCTACCCAAGCTAATTTACTTATGCAGTGCCATACCAATCAATCTACCAAAAAATATTTTATAGAACTAGAAAAAATAATAACAAGATCCATTTGGAATAACAAAAGATCAAGAGAATTACCGAAAAGGAATGCAAGGGAAGGTGGCCTAGTAGTATCAAATCTCAAATTGTATTACAAAGTAGCAATCATTGAAACTACTTGGTACTGGCTAAGAAATAGAGTGGTAGATCAGTGGAATAGGCTAGGGGTGCAAGACAAAATGGTCAATCACTATAATAATCTACTATTTGACATATCCAAAGACTCCAGCTTCTGGGATAAGAACTCACTATTTGACCAAAACTGCTGGGAAAACTGGAAAAGAGTACAGCAAAAACCAGTCATAGACCAACATCTTACACTGTACACCAAGATAAAATCAAAATGGGTGTATGATTTAGATATAAAGGCTGATACCATAAGCAAACCAGGAGAGCATGGAATGGTTTACCTATCAGATCTATGGAGAAGGGAAGAATTTATGGCCAAACAAGGGGTAGAGAACATTATGAAATGCAAAATGGATGACTTTGATTACATTACTTTGAAAAACTTTTGCACAAAGCCAATGCAACCAATATTAGGAGGGAAACAGAAAGCTGGGAAACAATTTTTACAGCCAATATCTCTGATAAAGGCCTCATTTCTAAAATATATAGAGAACTGACTCAAATTTATAAGAAGACAAGTCATTCCCCAATTGATAAATGATCAAAAGACATGAACAGGAAATTTTCAGAGGAAGAAAATAAAGCTATCTATAGTCATAGGAAAAAATAATCTCTAAATCACCATTGATTACAGAAATGCAAATCAAAATGACTCTGAGGTACCATATCACGCCTATCAGATTGGCTAACATGACAAAACAGGAAAATGACAAATGATGGAGAAGATGTGGGAAAATTGGAACACTAATGCATTGTTGGTGGAGATGCAAATTGATCCAACCATTCTGGAGAGCAATTTGGAATTATGCCCAAATGGTTATAAATCTGTGCATACCCTTTGATCCAGCAATACCGCTTCTAGGTCTGTATCCCAAAGAGACCATAAAAAACATCAGAAAAAGACTCACATGTACAAAAATTTTTCTAGCAGCTCTTTTTGTGGTGGCCAAGAATTGGAAAATGAGAGAATGCTCATCAATTGGTGAATGACTCAATAATTTGTGGTATAGGAATGTAATGGAATACTACTGTGGTATAAGAAATTATGAACAGGTGGACTTTAGAAAAATGTGGAAAGACTTATATGAACTAATGCTGGGAGTGGGCAGAGCCAAGATGGCAGAGTGAAAGCAGTGACTTGCTTGAGCTCTCCCCCAAACCCCTCCAAATACCAATAAAAATGACTCTACACAAATTCTAAAGCAGCAGAACTCACAAAAAGACAGAGTGAAACAAATTTCCAGCCCAAGACAGCCTGGATGGTTGATCAGAAAGGTATATTGCGCCAGGCTGGGAGAGGAGCGCAAATTGGTGTGGGCACACAGGCCACAGCAAACCTGGAGCAGGCCTCAGAGGACTGAATCACAGGCAGCTGTGGCAGTTTCCAGACCTCTCAACACACAAACACCAAAGACAACTTAGAAGGTCAGTGGGAAAAGTCTGTTTCTGTGGTGAGAGAGAAGATAGGTCTCAGTCCCAGTTCCTGAGTGTGGCCCCAGAGTGGCGGCTGCCTCCTGAGCTTCTGGCCCACAGATTGAGGGGGAATTGGGTGGCTGATCAGAGGGGGATTGCGGGGATTCCTTTTCCAGTGCTGAGGCAGGAATCCCTTGCTTTGCCCATGCTTGGGTCTGGGTCACAGTTCTGAGGGGCAGTCCTAGGCAAGGAGGTGCACTGGTGTGGTGGAGCTTGTAGTGGAGGTGGAGAGGAAATCATCCTCACAGTTCCAAGACAGAAAAGAGAGCTTGTGATCACTCATGGACCAGAGCACAGTCAGGAAAGGAGTAAACACCTCGCCCCTTATAATACCACCTTGGAAGTACTGAAAATTTACAGGTCCCTAAAAGTATCTATGAAAACAGCTGTACAAACCCCCAAAGCTTGGGACATTCTCCACATTGGAAACAGACCTCTACCTTAATAAAGAGTTTATAACTCAAATAATTGACTGGGATAATGAGCAAACCTTGTAAGAAGTGTCAGACCATAGAATCTTTTTTTGGTAACAAAGAATATCAAAACATACAACCAGAAGAAGACAGCAAAGTCAAAGTTCCTACATCCCAAGCCTCCAAGAAAAATATGAATCAGTCCCAGGCCTTGGAAGAGCTCAAAAAGGATTTTGAGAAGCAAGTAAGAGAAGTAGAGGGAAAACTGGAAAGAGAAATGAGAGTGATGCAAGAAAATCATGAAAAACAAGTCAACAGCTTGCTAAAAGAGACCCCAAAAAATACTGAAGAAAATAACACCTTAAAAAATAGCCTAACCCAAATGGCAAAAGAGGTACAAAAAGCCAACAAAGAGAAGAGTGTCCTAAAAAGCAAAATTGGACAAATGGAAAAGAAAGTCCAAAAGCTTGCTGAAGAAAATACTTCCTTAAAAATTAGAATAGAGCAATTGGAAGCTAGTGACTTGATGAGAAATCAAGACACTGTAAAACAAATCCAAAAGAATGAAAAACTAGAAAACAATGTGAAATATCTCATTGGAAAAACAACTGACCTGGAAAGTAGATCTAGGAGAGAGAATTTAAAAATTATTGGACTATTTGAAAGCCATGATCAAAAAAAGAGCCTAGACATCATCTTTCAAGAAATGATCAAGGAAAACTGCCCTGATATTTTAGAACCAGAGGGCAAAATAGAAATTGAAAGAATCCACCAATCTCCTCCTGAAAGAGATCCCCAAAGGAAAAGTAGGAATATTGTTGCCAATTTCCAGAGTTCCCAGGTCAAAGAGAAAATATTACAAATAGCCAGAAAGAAACAATTCAAATATTGTGGAAAGACAATCAGGATAACACAAGATTTAGCAGCTTCTACACTAAGGGACTGGAGGGCATGGAATATAATATTCCTGAGGGCAAAGGAGATAGAATTACAACTAAGAATCATCTACCCAGCAAAACTGAGTATAATCTTTCAGGGGGAAAATGATCATTCAGTGAAATTGAGGACTTTCAAGCATTCTTGATGAAATGACCAGAGCTGAATAAAAAATTTGACTTTCAAATACAAGACTGAAGTGGAACATGAAAAGGTAAATGGGAAAGAGAAATCATAAGAGTTTTATTAAGGTTGAACTGTTCACATTCCTGCATGGAAAGTTGATATTTATAACTCATGAGACCTTGGTCAGTATTAGGGTTGTTGGAGGGAAAAATTATGTGTATGTATGCATATCTATATCTAAATCTATATAGATATAGATAGATAGATAGATAGATAGATAGATAGATAGATAGATAGATAGATAGATAGAGGGCACAGGGTGAGTTGAAGATGAAGGGGTCATTTCTGGAGAATAAAATTAAGGGGAGAGAGAGGACTATACTGGGAAAAGGAGAAAGGGCAAAGTAGAATGGGGTAAATTACCTCACAAAAAAAAAACCAAAAGAAAAGACTCTTACAGTTGAGGGGAAATGGGAAGGTGAGAGGGAATGAGTGAATCTTGTTCTCGTAGGATTTGGCTTAAGGAGGGAATAACATATACACTCAATTGGGTATGGAAATCTGCCTCATCCTACAGGAAAATAGGGGGAGAAGGAACAAGAGAGCAGGGGAATGATAGAGAGAAGTTCAGATTGGGAAAGGGGGTAATCAGAAACAAACTCTTCTGAGGAGGGACAGGGTCAAAAGAAAGAATAGAATAAATAGGGGGGTGGGATAGAGTTAGTTTTTCACAACATGACTACTATGAAAGTGTTTTGCATCACTGCACATGTATAACCTATATTGAGTTGCTTGCCTTTTAAACAAGGGTGGGTAGGGAGGGAGGAAGGGAGAAAATTTGGAACCCAAAGTTTTAAAAACACATGTTTAAAAGAAATGTTTTCACATGCAACTGGGAAATAAGAAATACAGGAAATGGGGTACAGAAATCTATCCTGCCCTACAGGAAAATAGAAGGGGAAAGGGATAAGAGAAGGAGGGGAGAGATAGAAGGGAGGGCAGACTAGGGGAAGGGATATTCAGAATGCATGCCATTTTGGGGTGGGGGAGGGGCAAGATGGGGTAAAAATTTGGAACTCAAAATCTTGTGGAAGTAAATGTTGAAAACTAAAAATAAATAAATTAAAAATAATAAGTAAAAAAGAACTAATGCTGAGTGACTTGAGTAGAACCAAGAGAACATTGTACACAGTAACAGCCACACTGTGTGATGACTGACTTTGATAGACTTAGTTCTTCTCAGCAATGCAAGTATCTAAGACAACTCCAAAAGACTCATGATGGAAAAAAGCTCTTCACATCCAGAGAAAGAACAATGGAGTCTAAATGCAGATGGAAGCATACTATTTGCTTTCCTTTTCTTTTGTTGTTTAGTTTTGATTCTTCTTTCTCTTGGTTCCTTCCATTGGTTCTAATTCTTTTTTACATCATGACTAATGTGAAAATATGCTTAATATGAACATATAAGTAGAGCCTATATTGGATTGCATGCCATCTTGGGAAGGGAGGAGGAAAGGGAGGGGGAGAAAATTTAAAACTCAAAATCTTATGGAAGTGAATGTGAAAACTAAAAATTAACTTAAAATTGTTTTTTAAAAAAGCTCATGTTTCATAGCACTTCAAAGTTTATAACTCTCCTGTGCTAGGTAGTTCAAGTTATTATCCCCATTTTACAGATAAGAAAACTGAGGGAAGAAGAGTTCAGTAGCTAGATGGCACAACAGGTGGAGTGCAGGGCCTAGAGTCAAGGGAACCAAAGTTCAAATCCAGCCTTAGCCACTGACTAGTTAGGTGACCCTGATCTAGTCACTTAACCTGTTTGCTTTGGTTTCCTCATCTATAAAGTGGGGATAATAATAACACCTCCCTCCCCAGGGTTGTTGTGGGAATCCAATAAGATAATAATTGTAAAGTGCTTAGCACAGTGCCTGGTATCTAGTAAGTACTTTATAGATGTTATATCTTATTATTATTATTAAATATCTTTTATAAGTTCACACAAAGTAAGTGTCAGGTCATGTTGAATAAGTTATGTGAAGACTTTTCCCTTATAAGGTAATGGAAAGGATAGAGGTGAAGTGAGGAAGCAATATAGAGAGGGGAAGACAACTTCAGGGGCAAGTTAAGAATTTCATGGATTACTAGCTTACACTGAGACATATATACCCTGTACTTTGCTGGTTCTGTGCCTTTGTCTATACCATTTCTGGGGCAGCCAGGTGGCACTGTGGATAAAGTGCTGGGCTCAGAATCAAGAAAGACTAAATTCAAATGTGGCCTCAGACATAACTACCCTGTGACCCTGGGCAAGTCACTTAATCCCTGTTTGCTTCTGTTCCTCAACTGTAAAATGTGGACACACTGGAGAAGGAAATGGCAAACCACTCCAGTATCTTTGCCCAAAAAAAGACCATGGACAAGTCCATGGACTCATGAAGGCTCCAACACAATGGACCAAATGAACAATAATAACAATAACATTGTTCCTATGCTGGGAAAGACTTTCTCCACCCACTCCACCTGTTGAATTCCCATCATTCTTTAAAATCTTGGTGAGTGAAATGCCATCTCCTGTAGGCAAACCTTCTCATCAGGAGTCACTTTTTCTCCCTTTGAATCTCATCTAACCAACACTTGACTTGAGCCTCTCAGATGCATTCTTTAGGGATGGTCTTGAACTACACTTCTTCATTTACATGGCATATTATCCTATTTAGCTCCATAAAGCAGGCAACCAGATATGCCCTAACCTAGTGCTCTTCATGCATGGACTCTAAAGCAGTATTGAATTCAATAGGATGGTAGAGCTGCAGGGGACCTTAGAGATAGGAAACAATGTCTCATTTGTAAGAACTGGGGAAAACGGGGGCCAGAGGGAACAAGGAGAAAAGAAGGGTGATGTGGAAGTCACTCATACAACTTGTAATAATTTCAAGGTGCCCTCCTTCTTTCTTGCTGATCATCACAAACCAAATCGGCTAAAAAGGGTCTTTTCTTTTACATTGGACCTGGGGAAATCCTCTTGATGTTTTCCTTTGATTCCTAGATCCTAGAACCATAACTGGAATAGGGTAACAAGAGCTTTGCTCCTGGGTGACAGGGAATTTCCTTCCATAGACCTGTACCTTGAAGTCTTCACAGATTTGCAATGCATGATGGGATCCTATATCTTTCCTGGATCTCAGACTGTGACTCTAAGAATTTTATAGTAATGTCAAGTCAAGCCAAGAAATATTTATTAAGTGCTTACTATGTCCCATTTTGTTAATCACTGGAGATACAAAGAAAAACAAAACAAACAAAAACAAATAAAAACACCAAAATCCTGTCTCTTTCTTTTAGAACTCAAAGGAGCATGGGTCAGGAAGGTTGAGAGAATGGTTTATATCTTTCCACTATGTGATTACTCCTGGACTTGAGCTATCCTTTGTCCCATGATTTTCCTTCCAACCCTCACCCCACAATTGTTTGTCAACCAACGGAAAGAATTCCTAGTTGCTCCAACCTAGATCCCAAGCACGCGTTCCCTCTCAGCAGAGGAAACAGCTCTGAGAGTGAGCTCAAGCTGACACCTTGGACTTTTCATGGGAGTGTATGGATGTGTGTGTGTGTGTGTGTGTGTGTGTGTGTGTGTGTGTGTGTGTGTGTGTGTAAGGAGAGGGTGGAGCAACTCAGGAATCTCAGTCTCAAATTGGCCCAGGCTTCCTTCAGCATCAGCACCAAATGTGAGGGATGCTCTCAGCTGATGACCAGGCTGCGAGTAATGATTGCCTTTCTAGGAAGAGAATGGAGGTGAGCAGGTAGGGATATTTTCAGAGGAAGGAAGAAGTCCTACAGTGTTCTAAAGGGAATGTCTTGGGAATGAGAAGAAAGAGCAGAAGTAGGACTCTAATTTGTGGTGACCAGATGTTGGGGACTCCTTCAGGGAGTGAATTCTATTTTTCAGGGGACTAATTCCCCACTGCAGTGGAACAGAAAAGGAAACAGCTAGGTTAAGGAGAAAAACTTGGGCTAAGTTTCTGAGGAATCTGATTCACCACCTCTTTCATGTAGTTTAGGTCAATGGGGCTTTCCAACCTCAATTCCCCAAAGAACCGCACTGGGCAATCAACAGCCAAAGAATCAGCCATTTCATTAGTTACTAGGTAAAAGTGTTACTTGAAGATCCCCCTGGGTTGCACCTCTCCTCCTCACCTAGTTCCTGAGGCTTCTAGAAAGCTTTTCCTCCAACATTATTTTTTACTACTTTCCTCTCCACACCCCTCAGTTTCTTACATGCCTCACCGCATTCAGGGTAGTAGGTTGGTCTCTGGCTGTTCTCCATTTTAAAGACTGTTGGCCTGTCCTCAGGAGAGGTAGTGATGATGATAACACCTTACACTGTGAGATAGCATATTGACTTAGAAAGCTATGATTTAGGGGGCAGCTAGGTGGTGTAGTGGGTAGAGCACCGGTCCTGGATTCAGGAGGACCTGAGTTCAAATCCTGCCTCAGACACATAACACTCACTAGCTGTGTGACCCTGGGCAAGTCACTTAACCCTATTGCCTAGCCAAAAAAAATAAGAGCTTAATATGTGCCAGTCACAGTCATACATGTTCCCTGACTTTTGCTTTTCCAATCCCCTCATCTCAAGTTTATGTTTCTTCATGTGATTTGCCTTACAGATAGGAATGGAAGGGAATAACTATATAACACCCACAGTGTGTCAGATGCTGTTCTAAATGTTTTTCTATTTTTTATACATATTATTTTATTAGATTTCGAACTTTGAACCTTTTCTCATTTCATCCCTATATACCTCTATCCTCTACTACACCTCTCCTACAAGATGTCACCTCTGCCTTACCAAGAAAATGAAGATAAAATGCTTTAAGTTCCCTTTTCTCTCTTTCTCCCCACCTTAAAGCTCCTCTAGGTTATCCTCAATTCTTCCTTTCTTTGCTCCAGTCTCTTAGATGGTCCTTCTCATTGCCAGGGCCATCCCTTCTTCTTGGGATATGTAGCTCCTTCTTTTCCTCCTCCTCAGGGAGCTAGCCTCTTTGATCATCCTTTTTCTCTTTTTCCTCCTCAATCTTTCTCTATATTAAGGCTTTTTTCCTATAAACATGCTCATGTCTTTAAAATACCTTTACTTTACCATACCACCTGCACAAACTATCATCATATTTCTATTTTGTTTCATAGTGAAGTTCTGTAGAAAACAAGTGTCCACTTTCATGGTTTCACCCACTTTTTAATCTTTTGAAATCTGGTTTCTGACTACCACTCAACTAAAACTGTTCTCTGTGAAGTTATCAGTCCTTTGGCATGGATACACACAACTGTAATCCCAGATACTACGGGGTGGCCGAAGCTGGTGGATATCTCTAGAGCTCCGGAGTTCTGAGTTATAGAGGGCTATGCTGATCCATTGTCTACACTAAGTTCAACATTAATATGGTGAGCCCCTAGGAGGGGGGCAGAGGGTGATCACCTGCTTGCTTAAGGAGGGAACAAACCAGACCAGGTTAGACATGAAAGCTGTCAAAGCTGTACAGGTCAGTAATGGGAATGTACTTGGAATAGCCCCTGTATTTCTAGCCTCAGAGAGATGGGGAGACCAAGTTTTTAGAACAAAATAAAATACAAAGTTATCACACTAATTATCAATTGCTACATCTTATAGGATTTTCTTAATTCTCATCTTTCTGGAATTCTCTGTAGTAGTTGATGTTGTTAACCAATCTCTCTTCCTGAATATTTTCTTCTCCCTTGGTTTTGTGTCACTGTTCTCTCCTGGGGCTCCTACCTGCCTGTTCACTTCTTCTGAACTCCTTTGCTAGGCAGAGCCAAGATGGTAGAGCAAGGACTCGAATGAATTCTCCCCCAAACCTCTCCAAATACCTTTAAAAAGCAACTCTAAACACATTCTGGAACAGCAGAACCCACAAAAAGGTGGAGTGAAACAAATTTCTAGCCCAAGATAACTTGGAAGGTTGGCAGGAAAGGTCTGTTGCACCAGGATGAGAGAGGAGCACAGTCCAGCTCAAGCCGTGCCAGTGTAGACTGGGCCACAACAAAACTGGAGCAGACTTCTGGGCACCTAAATCACTCACAGAAGTGATGGTTTCCAGACCTCTCAGGCCACAGATGTAAAAGACAACTTAGAAGTTCAGCAGGATAGGTCTATTGCACCACGGTGAGAATGGAGCACACTCCAGTGGAGGCCAAGGCAGCACAGCCCCTGCTCCAACCAACCAGGAGCAGGCCTTGGGAGTGACTGAATCAGCAGTGGCAGTGGCTCCTTCCAGAGTTCTCAGCCCACAGATGGTAAGGGGTTCAAAAAACTGGTGAAAAGGAGATTACAGCAGTCTTTTTGCTTGCATTGAGGCAGGACTCTGTTGCTTTGCCCATACGCCAATCTGGGTCATCAGTGGCAGTCCCACAGTGAGGAGGAGCACTAGCATAGCAGAGCTTGCAGCTTCAGAAGAGGGGGGACCCTCCTTACAGTTCCTGGACAGAAAAGAGTGCTTGTGGTCTCTCATAGAGCAGAGCACAGGCCAAGAGAATAGTAAAGACTTCTCCTTAGATCATACCACTTTGGAAGGACTCAAAACTTAAAGGTCCCTAGAAGTATCATTGAAAAGAGCTGCACAAACCTCTGAAATTTGGGACAGTGCACACTCCACCCTGGAAACAGAGCCCTGCTTTAACAAAGACTTAAAAGTTAACTAATAAGCTGGGGAAATGAGCAAACAAATGGAAAAAAAATTCTGACTGTTGAAAGTTATTATGTTGACAATGAAGATCAAAACACACACTCAAAAGAAGACTACAAAGTCAAAGCTCCTACTTCAAAAGCCTCCAAGAAAAATATAAATTGGTCTCAGGCCATGGAAGAGCTCAAAATCAAGTAAGAAAGGTAGAGGAAAAACTGGGAAGAGGAATGAGAATGATGCAAGAAAATCATGAAAAATGAGTCAACAGCTTGGTAAAGGAGACACAAAAATACTGAAGAAAATAACACCTTAAAAAAACAGCCAAATGGTAAAAGAAGTACAAAAAACCAATGTGGAGAAGAGTGCCTTAAAAAGCAGAATTGGCCAAATGGAAAAAGAGATTCAAAAGCTCACTGAAGATAATAATTCCTTGAAAATTAGAATGGAGTAAATGGAAGGTAATGACTCATGAGAAATCAAGAAACACTAAAACCAAAAGAAGGGAAAAAAATAGAAGACAATGGGAAATGCTCATTGGAAAAAGAACTGACCTGGAAAATAGATTCAGGAGAAATAATTTAAATATTATTGGGCTACCTGAAAGTCATGATCAAAAGAAGAGCCTAGACATCATTTGAAGAAATTATCAAGGAAAACTGCCCTGATATTCTAGAACCAGAAGGTAAAATAGAAATGGAAAGAATCCAACAATAACCTCCTGAAAGAGATCCTAAAATGAAAACTTCTAGGAATATTATAGCCAAATTCCAGAGTTCCCAGCTGAAGGAGAAAATATTGCAAGCAACCGGAAAGAAATAATTCAAGTATTGTGAAGCCACAGTCAAGATAACATAAGATTTAACAGCTTCTATATTAAAAGATCTGAAGGTCTTGGAATATGATACTCTGGAGGGCAAAGGAGCTAGGATTACCACCAAGAATCACCTACCCAGCAAAACTGAGTACAATCCTTCGGGGGGAAAAATGGACACTCAACGAGATAGAAGATTTTCAAGTATTCTTGATGATAAGACAGAGCTAAATAAAACATTTGTTTTTCTAGGTTGCTTTTTGCTCATGGTGTTTGCCTTTTTCCTGGCTTTTAAAATTGATCTCTGTTTCTGGGGCAGAGAGGGCACTGTCCCATGCTTCTTGTGCTGAGGGCTAAGGGCCTGGTTACTGGCTTTGTGTGCTGGGGCCTCAGATTCTGGCTGCTGGAGGCTGTAGAGGCTGTAGCTTACCTGATGCTGTGCTGGAGTCGGTAGTGGTGGCCGGTGTGTGCTGAGGCCAGGTGGGGCTTTTTTGCATTTCCCCATGGTTACACTGAAACTTGTGGGGTGAGGTGTTGGGGTGGGGGTGATCTGGCTGCTGGAGGTCACCTCCTCACCCAGGGCTGTCCTTCAGTAAAGGTATGCTCGGCTGCTGGTGGATGCCAACTTGGCTCCCAGAAGGCTATAAATAGAAAATTTAATTTTCAAAGACTCAAGAGAAGCATAAAAAGATAAACAGGAAAGGGAAATCATAAAGCACTTAATAAGGTCAAACTGTTTACATTCCCACATGGGAAGATGAAATTTGTAACTCATAAGATCTTTCTAATTATTAGGGTATTTTGAAGGAGCATATATAGACAGAGGGCACAGGTGTGAGTTGAATATAAAGGGATGATATCTAAAAAAATAAAGTTAAAGGGTGAAAGAGGAATGTACTGAGAGAAAGAGAAAGGGAGAGGTAGAATGTGGTAAATTATCACACATGAAAGAGGCAAGAAAAGACTTTTGCAGTTTAGGGGAAGAAGGAGGGAAATGAGAGGGAGTGAGTGAACCTTACTCTCATCAGATTTGACTCAAACAGGGAATAATAGACACACTCAGTTGGATATAGAATTCTACCTTACTTACCCTATAGGAAAGTAGGAGGGGAAGGGAATAAGAGAAGGTCAGGAAGGGGGATGACAGAAGGCAGGGCAGATTGGGGGACAGGGTAATCAGAAGCAAAACACTTTTGAGGAAGTATAGGGTGAAAGTAGAGAGAGAATAGAATAAATGGTGTGTGAGGGGGGAATAGGATGGAGGGAAATATAGTTAACCATAGTAACTGAAAAACTTTTGAAGAAAGTTTCTCTGATAAAGGCTTCATTTTCCAAGCATATATTTACCAAGCATTTATCAATTGATAAATGATCAAAAGATATGAACAGTTTTCAGATGAAGTAAGCAAAGCTATCTATAACCATGTGAGAAAATTCTGTAACTCACTATTGATTGGAGAAATGCAAATTAAAACAATTATGAGGAAGTACCTTGTACTGATTAGATTGGCTAATAGGACAGAAAAGGCAAATGGCAACTCTTGGGAAGAACATGGGGGAAAGGAGACTTTAATGGACTGTTGGTGGAGTTGTGAATTGATTTAATCATTTTGTAGAGCAATTTGGAACTATACCCAAAGGGCTATAAAACCATGCATGCCTTTTAATCTAGCAATAGCAACACTACCTCTGTATCCCAAAAGAGATAAAAAACAAAAAGGAAAAGGACAAAGACCTATACATACAAAAATATTTATAGCAGATCTTTTCTGGGGTAAAGAATTAGAAGCAGAGGGGATGCCCATTAATTGGGGAATGGCTGAACAAATTATGGTGTGGGATGATGATTGAATACTATTGTACTATATGAAATGATGAGCAGGATCCTCTCAGAAAAACCTGGAAAGACTTGCATGATCTGAGGCAAAGTGAAATGTACTGTGTACAAAGTAACAGCAATATTGTAATATGATCAGCTGTGAATGATTTAGCTATTCTCAGCAATACAATGATCCAAGAAAACTAAAGGACTTATGATGAAAAATGCTATCCGTCCCCAGAGAAAGAACTATTGGTGTCTGAACACAGATTGAAGCATACCTTTTTTACTTTCTTTATTTTCTTGAGTTTTTTTCTCCTTATCTATGTTTTTTTTTCCCACAACATGACCATTGTGAATGTGTTTTGCATGAATCCACATGCATAAGCTATATGGAAATGCTTGTCTTCTCAATGGGGGAGGGGGAGAAGAGGGAGGTAGAGAAAGAGTTTGGTACTCAAAGTTTTAAAAATGAATGTCAAAAATTGTTCTTACATGTAACTTGGGAAAAGTGAAAAACTAAATAAAAGCTTAAAAAAATAAACACCTTAGCTAGATTACTGTCCATGTTCTGTTCCCTAATCATACTTATTCCATAAGACTGTTTTTCTCTCCCCATACTTTCTTCATTGATAATCTCATCATCTCATATAGGTTCGTTTTTTATTTCTATATGTATGACTCCCAAGTGTATATATCTAGCCCTTATTTCTCTAACTCCCTAAGACTAAAAGGTAAATACTTTAGTGGAGGCTTATGAGCTATATTTTTAGTATATCTCAGCCCAGAGAGAATCTTGAACAGGAGACAGTTTTTCTGAGGACTTCATACGTGAAAGGGGGACAGAGAGGGTGCTACAGGGACTACATGCTGCATCCCCTAGTAGAATATAACCTTCTTGAGGACAGGGACTATTTGCTTTTTTTTCTAATCTTTGTATATCCAGTCACTAATGCTGGGTTTTGCACACTAGTAGGTGCATAATAAATGCTTGTTGAATGAATTAAACATTTAAAGCAGAGGAAACTAGACCATGACATCTTCAGTAGACAGCTATGACAGGAGAGAGGCATGGTGGCTGAACTGAATTGTTGGGGAGCCATGGTGGCAGCCAGGAAAATAGGGGCTAGCTCTGGGAGAAACATGAAGTTATGAAGAGACAAGGGCTCTATATAGATATAGAGGGAGTATAAAAGGAAAGAGATAAGAGAAGAGAAATTAGAAGATGTCTGGCAGTCAAAGTGCATCAGAAGCTACTAAGACCATCAGATTTCTGGGCAAAGCTTGCAATGGGCATGAGCCTTCCCAGATTTATCATTGAAATAGAATGATTTCATGGTCTTGATATGGATGGGACTCCTTTTTCTATCTTCAAGGCCAATCCCAGGTCAGAATTTGCCCATCTTCACCCTCAATCCTTAGTCACCACAGTGATAAGTGACACTGCCTCACTGAGTCACTGAACCCCATCATCTCATAAATATTGGATGCTGATTCTGATGTTCCCTGCCATGACTGAGCAGGCCTGAGCATGGACTCATCTTTCTTACACTTCCCATTTTCTCAGTTAACAGGGAGTTGGCCATGCTATTGTCATCCTGCCCTAGGAGCTGACCAGAGAAACACAGGTATGTTGCATCCAGTTCTCCCCATCTCCCTCTATCTCTAGTCTATACCTTGTTTCACACACATAGCAAAATATTGATTCTCCAATGCTCCAGATCCCAATCTCTTGGTTTTCCAGGTCTCCAAGTGTTCTCTCTGTCTGACTCTCTGTCTCTATCTGTCTCCGTCTCTCTGTCTGTCTGTCTCTGGTTCTGGCTCTTTCTCTGTCTCTGTCTCTGTGCCTGACTCTATTTTTCTGTCTCTCTGTATCTCTCTTTTTCTTTCCCCTAGTCAACTATCCCAAATGCCTTCTTTCTACACTGATGATTTCTCTAATCTCCTACACCAGACATACTGATAGGCTCCATCTTCTGGAGACAGATGGTGCTACACTTTCCTCTATTCCCCATTGGCTAGAACAGTGCCCTTCCAAGGCAGGAAAGGATGGTTTCCCCAAACAGCTTCCTCAAAGCTTCTTCTTCACTCTGCAACTTTCTTCCCCACTCCAAGAAGCTCAGGATCCACCAGCCCTTCCTTTCAACTGAAAGAGAACTATTCTGTTCTTTCCCTCCCGACTGGGCTTAGAGGCTCCATGGATGGGACCCATGACTCCAAGGGATAAGGCCTAGGGGACAGTTTAAGGAAGATGGGGTGGGGCATGCGTAAGTGGAATAGGGTGAGATCAAAGGACATGGGTATACACTGACATAGCTATCAGCAAAGACTGATGATGTTCATCCTACTGAGAGGGGCTGTATTAAACAGTCCTTGCTTTTCCCTACATCACACCTTTCTGTGTCTCACTTAGGACCTCAAGCAAAGATTTATAATTAAAAGGGCACTTGTGATTGAGGCAGGTCTGGGCATAGACTTTTCTCAGACTTTTCTTTTCTGAAACCTAATTACAGGCTCTTAGCCAGAAGAGACCCCGGCAATTAGCTATAAACTTTTAAGAGACAATGAAAGCTCAGAATTCTGTCACCAGCACATCCCTTATTAGATCATGTTGCACACTTCAGTCATAATAACTGTGACCTGGCTCCCACCCCAGTGGAGGAAGCTTGCAATGGACATAAGAAAAGTGAGGGAAGGACAACTTTGTTCTGCATGCTGCTGATGTGGAAGAGCATGTGACTCCTGAATGGTAGAAAAAGTACTGAGTGCTATGTTGGATAACTATGTAAGAGGCTTATTTCATTTGGCTACAGAAACTTTGGAGAGATTATTTGCAGAGACATATGGACAGAGGATATCAAGGAGGTAGGGAAGAAAAACTTTTGGAAAGACAGGAATGCACAGGAAACTGTTTTCACATTTTGCTTGAACTTACTGGAAATTCCAGAGACTTCTGAAAATGGTTTTTCTCTAGGTGAGATTGCTCTCTCTCTCTGTCTCTGTCTCTCTCTCTCTCTGTCTCTCTTTCTCCTTTTCATTGCCTGTAATGCCATTGGGGTGACTCTCCCCTCCCAATATGTGTAGTCTATGTAATGACAGATTCACAACAAAAGCTGCTTTCCTGATTAATTTTGTTTAACATAATTTTTTAACCAATTACATGTTAAAACAATTTAAAAACATTTTTAAAAAAGGTTAGAGTTCCAAATTCTATTTTTCCCTCTCTCCCTCTCTCCCTCCCTGTCCCCAGATAGTAGGCAATCTGATATGGTTTATACATGTGCAATGATATAATACATTTCCATATTAGTAATTTTGTATAAGAAGAGTCAAATGAAAAAAAGAAAGAAGCGAAAATAGCATGCTTCAGATTGTATTCAGATAGTTTCAATTCTCTCTATAGAGGAAGATAGTATGCTTCATCATTAGTCCTTTGGGATTGTCTTGGATCATTGTATTGCTGAGAAGAGCTAAATCGTTCACAATTTTTCATCATACAATATTGCTGTTACTGTATACAATGTTATCCTTACTTTGCTCATGTCACATTGTATCAGTTCATTTAAGTCTTCCCAGAATTTTCTGAAATCAGCCTGCTTGTCATTCCTTAACAGCACAATAATATTCCATCACAATCAAATACAACAGGTTGTTTAGCCATTCCTCAATTGGTGGGTATCCTTTTGATTTCCCATTCTTAGCCACCACAAAAAGAGCTGCTATAAATATTTTTTGTACAAATAGGTCTCTTTCCTCCTTTCTTGATGTCTTTGGGATATAGATCTAGCAACTGTATTGCTGGATCAAAGTGTATGCACAGTTTTACAGCCTTTGGGCATAGTTCCAAGATGCTCTCCAGAATAGTTGGTTCCTGATTACATTTAAAGGGAAAGAATAGTCCTAAGCTTACATCCTTCAGCTTGGCTCCTTCCACCAAAATGCTGGTTGCACAAAAGATTATAATAAATAGCAAATAGTGAACAGGCTCAATTATTTTGTTTTTGTTTTTTTAATTAATAAATTTATTTATTTTTAATTTTCAACATTTACTTCCACAAGATTTTGAGTTCCAATTTTTGACCCCATCTCACCCCTCCCCCACCCCAAGATGGCATCCATTCTGAATACCCCTTCCCCTAGTCTGCCTTTCCTTCTATTTCTTCCCCCCTTCCCCTTCTATTTTCCTGTAGGGCAGATGAGATTTCTGTACCCCTTTTCCTGTATTTCTTATTTCCCAGTTTCATGTGAAAACTTTTTTTAAACATGTGTTTTTAAAACTTTGGGTTCCAAATTTTCTCCCTTCCTCCCTCCCCACCCACCCTCATTGAAAAGGCAAGCAATGAAATATAGGCTAAATATGTGCTGTTATGCAAAACAGTTTCATAGTAGACATGCTGTGGAAAACTAACTCTATTTCCCTTAATCCTATCTTGCCCCCCCCATTTATTCTATTCTTTTTTTTGTTCCTGTCCCTCCTCAGAAGTATTTGCTTCTGATTACCCCCTTTCTCAATCTGCCCTCGTCTCTATCATTCCCCTACTCTCTTGTGCCCTTCACCCCTATTTTCCTGTAGGGTAAGACAGATTTCCATACCCAATTGAGTGTGTATGTTATTCCCTCCTTAAGTCAAATCCCATGAGAATAAGATTCACTCATTCCCTCTCACCTTCCTCCTTTTCCCATCCACTGTAAGAGCCTTTCTTTTCTGTTTTTTTTGTGAGATAATTTACCCCATTCTACCTTTCCTTTTCTCCTTCTCCTAGTATAATCGTCTCTCACCCCTTAATTTGATTCTCCAGATATGACCCCTTCATCTTCAACTCACCCTGTGCCCTCTATCTATCTATCTACCTATCTATCTATCTATCTATCTATCTATCTATCTATCTATCTATCTATACATACATACATACATATAATTTTTTCCCTCCAACTACCCCAATACTGACAAAGGTCTCATGAATTGACAATATCATCTTTCCATGCAGGAATGTAAATAGTTCAACCTTAATAAGTCTCTTATGATTTCTCTTTCCCATTTACCTCTTCATGTTCCACTTGAGTCTTGTATTGGAAAGTCAAATTTTCTATTCAGCTCTGGTCTTTTCATCAAGAATGCTTGAAAATCCTCTATTTCACTGAATGACCATTTTCCCCCTGAAGAATTATACTCAGTTTTGCTGGGTAGGTGATTCTTGGTTGTAATCCTACCTCCTTTGCCCTCAGGAATATTATATTCCATGCCCTGTGGTCCCTTAATGTAGAAACTGCTAAATCTTGTCTTATCCTGATTGTCCTTCCACAATACTTGAATTGTTTCTTTCTGGCTGCTTGTAATATTTTCTCCTTGACCTGGGACCTCTGGAATTTGGCTACAATATTCCTAGGAGTTTTCCTTTGGGGATCTCTTTCAGGAGGAGATTGGTGGATTCTTTCAATTTCTATTTTGCCCTCTGGTTCTAAAATATCAGGGCAGTTTTCCTTGATCATTTCTTGAAAGATGATGTCTAGGCTCTTTTTTTGATCATGGCTTTCAGATAGTCCAATAATTTTTAAATTCTCTCTCTTGGATCTATTTTCCAGGTCAGTTGTTTTTCCAATGAGATATTTCACATTGTTTTCTAATTTTTCATTCTTTTGGATTTGTTTTACAGTGTCTTGATTTCTCATCAAGTCACTAGCTTCCAATTGCTCTATTCTAATTTTTAAGGAAGTATTTTCTTCAGTAATCTTTTGGACTTCCTTTTCCATTTGTCCAATTTTGCTCTTTAGGGCATTCTTCTCTTCATTGGCTTTTTGGACCTCTTTTGTCTTTTGGGTTAGGCTATTTTTTGGGTCTCCTTTAGCAAGCTGTTAACTTGCTTTTCATGATTTTCTTGCATCATTCTCATTTGTCTCCTCAATTTTTCCTCTACTTCTCTTACTTGCTTCTCAAAATCCCTTTTGAGCTCTTCCAAGGCCTGGGACTGATTCATATTTTTCTTGGAAGTTTTAGATGTAGGAGCTTTGACTTTGTTTTCTTCTTCTGGTTGTATGTTTTGATCTTCTTTGTCACCAAAGTAAGATAATATAGCTTGACTCTTTTTGAGCTCCTTGCTCATGATCCCAACCAATTACTTGAGTTTTAAACTCTTTGTTAAGGTAAGAATCTGCTTCCAATGTGGAGAACGTACTGTCCCAAGCTTTGGGGGTTTGTACAGCTGTTTTCAGAGTTACTTCTAGGGACCTGAAAATTTTCAGTCCTTCCAAGGTGCTATGATAAGGGGCAAGGTGTTTCCTCTCCACTGCCACATCAAGTTCTACCATGCCAGCACTCCTCCTTGCCCCAGGACCGCCCCTCCGAACTGTAACACAGATCCAAGCACAGGCAAAGCAAGAGATTCCTGCCTCAGCACTGGCAGAGAGATCCTTGCAATCCCCCTCTGATCAGCCACTGGATTTCCCTTCAGTCTGTGGGCCAGAAGCTCAGGAGGCAGCCACTGCCCTCAGGGCAGCTGAGACCTAGCTTCTCTCACTGCAGTCACAGACTTTTCCCACTGACCTTCTAAATTGTCTTTGGTGTTCGTGGGTTGAGAAGTCTGGAAACCACCACAGCTCCCCGTGATTCAGTCCTCTGAGATCTGCTCCAGGGTCACTGTGGCCTGTGTGCCCACACCGAACTGTGCTCCTCTCCCAGCCTGAGGCAATATACCTTTCCAATCAGCCATCCCAGTTGTCCTGGGCTAGAAATTTGTTTTACTCTTTTTTTTTTTGTGGGTTCTGCTGCTTTAGGATTTCTTTAGCGCCATTTTTTATAGGTATTTGGAGGGGTTTGAGAGAGACCTCAAGCAAATCACTGCTTTCCCTCTGCCATCTTGGCCAAATAAACTCACTTATCCAAGCAAAATAGCAAACAGAAATCAGAGAAGTTTTCAGATTAGCAAATGACATAAAACACATAAGAGTAAATGAGTTTTTCATCTGAGAGTGAGTTAGGTTTTCAGCTTGAACAAGGAATGAGTAAACAGTCTCACTAAGAAGGGGTCTGTTCTTAGCAATCTCTAGAATTTCAAGCAAGTCCAAAGACAAGATAGGGCTGACCTTCCATACATACATGCCATTCCAAAGTTTTGCTTCATTAACTCCCTGGAGTTTTCTCTGTCCCTGCCTCTCTCTGAATAATACCTCTAAAACCTCTGCAGCCTATTGAGATAAGTCCATGAGCCAAGAGGGCACCTTTGTACTTAGCATTCTTTGTGTCAACCAAGAGCTATGAGAGGAATAAATGAGGTAATCTAAAGCACTTTGGAAACTTTAAATCTGTAAATGCTGTTATTATGATGTCTCCTCATCACATAAAGTCACTCCAGCTGATAAAGTGAATTTTTTTTATCTCATGTATAGAACTTTCCAATTTCCACTTTTCTCAATTAAGTTAAATCTCATTCCATAGAATTCTCCCATCATTCTGACTTTTTAACAACTTTTTGGAGCTGGGCTCTGTCACTCGGTATGTTAGCTATGTCTCCAAGTTTCAAATCATCTGAAAATTCACTTTTCATGCCTTCTATGTCTTCATCCAAGGCACTGATAAAAATGTTAAATGGTACAGGACCAAGGACAGATCCCTGCACATTCTACTAGGAAACTTTCTCCAATCTGCCTTTCACCCCTTAAGGACTAATCTATGGGCCCCAACCATTCAACTACTTCCAGATCCAACTAACAATAATATCATATAATCCCTATCTGTCCATATTCTCCCCAAGGGTAGCATTGGAGACTTTGTCAGATTCTTTATTAGAATCCAGGTGTAACAAATCTACAACATTCACTTGATCCATCAGTTCAGTAATGGTGTCAAAAAAGGAAGGTTCATCTGGCATGACCTGTTTTTGATGAGGCCTTGATGGCTTTTTTTCAACCATTCTTCCTTTTTAAAATGCTCATGTGCCATATCTTTTATAATGTGTTTTAATTTTTTTTTCTGGGAGTCAAAAAGAAAATTCATTGAATTGTAGATCACAGAGTTTTCCATCTTCCCTTTTTAAAAATATTGGAACACTTGTCCTTCTCCAGTTTTATGGGACCCACTACAGATGTGAAGACTTGCCGATCTTCACTAACACCTCAATTTCAGCACCCTAACATTCAGCACCCTAATAGCCCAGGCAAGACATGACCTCTGGGGCCTCTTTCTTCTCTGAGATTCTATGATTTCTGTGACTTTTTTTTTCCTTAACAGGAAAACATTTAAGTATTAGAACAGACCCTAAAAAGGAACCTTAGCCTGGGAACTAATGATGCAATTCATTCCTAATGCTAACTGGCTCTCTTGGCTATGGGGTTGCCCAACCCTAGGACAGACAAGAGAGTTTGAAAATTCTTTGCTTGGGAGATATGGGGGAGTAGTTCCCATTAAATGAGGGCCATCCTAACAGCTATATCTCTCTGGGTGACTTAGCTTCATCTTGTGTTCAGGATGGTGTGCATGTTGCTCCCCAGGAGTCTCTAGAAAGAAGTTCTGGTTGTGACTCTTGGTGCTGAATTCCCAGGTAGCTACAGGCAGACATAACCCAGGTAAGTACAAAACAGCAGCACCCCAGAAAGCCCAAGTGGGAGCACAAGAGGTGCATCTTTTCTCTAGGTCCAGAGCAAGGGAAGGACTTTGGGCAGGATGATCCTCAGATGGATGGGCAGTAGGTAAAACTGGTTTTCAGGCTCCCCTCCCAACTAATTCTTCCTTTGGTTCTTTGCTTTCTTTCATCCTTTTCCTCAGGGTACAGAGATTTGAATGAAGCCCCCTCCAAGAGCTGAGGGCTCCAGGCAGTTTGTCAATAAGCAGTTATTGAGCAGTTACTGTCTGCCAGGCACTGTACAGATGCTAAGGATAGAAAGAAAGGCAGAAGACAGTTCCTGTTCTCAAGGAACCACAGTCTAACGGGGGAGACAACACTCAAACAACTCTGTACAATCAAGATATATACAGGATAAATCAGTTGTCATTGTTGTTGTCGATGTTGTTTGTCCTTCATTGTCAAGGAGGACCATGACATTGGGGAGGTGATGACATGCAAGTGAATTGGATTTAAGTGAGGAAGAACTGTACAAAGTCAACAGCTTCACTTTCTCCTCTGGAGCCACCTGGGTCTCAGTTTGGTTGAGGCAATGCCCAATCAGTGATTAAGGCTAGGGAAGGGAAGGGAATGAAAAGGAAGGGAAGGGAAAGGTAAAGGGAAGGGAAGGGAAAGAAGGAAGGAAAGAAGGAAGGAAGGAAGGAAGGAATAAAGAAAGAGTTATGTTGCTCAACTGGCCAATTCCATTTGGGTCCCCAGTGGGGCAACTTCTACTATTACTCCCAGATTAGCATCAGGACATATAGATCAGGACAAGTGAAGATAGTCACTTGATAAATTGGACATAATCAAGAGAGGAAGGCACTAACATTAAGGGGGATCAGGGAAGACTTCCTATACAAGATGATATTTGAGCTGATACTTGAAGTAAGCCAGAGAAGTGAGGAGGCAGAAATGAGGAAGAAGAATATTCTAAGCATGAGGGGCAGCCAGATCTGGGGATACCCAGAGAGGGGAGATAGAGAAATTTATGGGAGGAATAACAAGAAGATCAGTGTCACTGCATAGCAGAGTACTATGACCACAGGGGGCCTGAAAACAGAAAGTGTAAGAAGGCTGGAAAAGTAGGAGGGGGTCAAGATGTGAAGAGCCTTGAAGGCTAAGCAGAGGATTTTATTTTTGATTGTGGCAGTGATAGGGAGATGTTAGAGTTTATTAATTGGGGATGACATGGTTAGAGCTTCCAAGGTCTCCTACCAGTGACTAAACTTCTCTGTCCTGCTAAACGTCTTCACAGAGCCTGCCTAAGCTGCTGGAAACATTTCAATTTAGCTGTGATTTGTGGAGGAATGGGTTGATTTTCCTGGATTAAATTCCCAGATATGATTTCAAGGTCATAAGGGAAGCTAGAGTACTTTAGACCAACCCTGGTTTTCATCAATAACATCATAGTGGGGTAGGGGAAGGTCTCCCTATCCATTCCCTGGATGCAGGTTAGAGTCAAATTAGAGGCAGATACTGGACTGGAGAAACTAAGGGGATTGACCCAGGCTGGTTTTTCTCCTATCTTCATGATCCCTTGTTAATGAGCTGAAAAAAGAGGTGTAAGCCCAGTGTTTTTCAATCCCCACCCCGGTAAATCTGAGAGGGCTTACATTCTCTATACCCTTTCCTCCCCATCTCCCATCCATGTCACCTCTGGTCTCCATACTGCAGCTGCTCTCCCTCAAGCCAAAGTCTGGATCAAGGCACTTCTGCCATGGCAAAACAGGGATGTGAGATCCTTTGTTCTGGGCAGGGAGGGAGCCCTTAGGGATGGGAGAAAATCCTCTTCCAGTACTGTAAGTATTGTAGGAGAACAAATAAAAGCCTCTTTGACACTCTCTGCATTTTTTTCCCTGCAGCCTGGCCTGGCACCTGACATGGCCAGTCACAGTTTCTTTGGGATCCTATCCTGATCTAGAGTGATCCTCCAGGAATCTGACTCACTCTTGGGTTTTGTCACCTGCATTGCCTCTGGGGGAAGAGTATGCCATGTTTAACACCCATTCTCCAGGGCTGGGCAAGAGAAAGGGGACCTTCAAGAGAGAGACAGTCTGTGAGGGCCTGAGCAAAGGACACCCAAGGGCAGTGGGATCTTCCAGTCCTATCAGAGTGATGGCTGCTTAACTCAGCTGACAACTCAAGGAACACCCTGGTATCAGCCACCAGTGTACAGAGTAGGTGATGCCCCCTTGTGGACAATCACCCAAATTACACAATGTCTAAGAAGCTTTCCAGTTATAAGTTAGTCAAACTTTTATTAAGCACTTACTATGTGCCAGTCACTGTGTTAACTGTGGGGGAAACAAAGAAAGGTAAAAGTCCCTGAGGATGACAACATGAAAACAATGATGTACAAACAAGATATATTTAGGATTTTTTGGAAATAACCAACAGAAGGGTGATTGGGAAAGGCTTTCTATAGAAGATGGGATTTTAGTTGGGACTTGAAGGAAGCTAGGCAAGCCCTGAGTCAGGCTTGAGGAGGAAGAACATTCCAGACATGGGGGATAGCCAGTGGAAATGACCAGAGTTGGGAGATAGGGTATCTAGTAATAGAGACAACAGGGAAGTAAGTATCACTGAATCACAGAGTACATGGGTTGGGGAGGAGGGAATCAGGGGTAAGGAGATTGAGAAAGAGGGTCCAACATGTGAAGGACTTTGAAGACCAAACAGAATTTTTAAATTTAATGCTGGAGGTGACAAGAAGCCATTGGAGTTTATTGAGCAAGTGGGCGACATGGTCAGATCTGTGCTTTAGGAAGATCCATTTGAAAGCTGAATAAAAGAAAGACTAGAATGGGGAGAGACTGGAGGCAGACAAGCTATTGCAACAGTGTGGGTAGAAGGTGATGAGTACCTACATCAAGGCCATGGCAAGATCAGAGGAGAAAAGGGGACCTATCCAAGATGCTATGAAGATAAATTGCCAAGTTCTGGAAACAGATTCAATATGGAGAATGAGAGTGAGGATAACATTGAGATTGTGAGCCTAGGTGACTGGGAGCATTGTGTAATAGGGAGAGAATCCATGTCTGTAGAATGACCACAGAAAAGGGCAAGCCCATGGAGGAACTAAGGGATTGTTAATAGACTTCACTTTGAGCTGAGGTTTCATGTGGGTAAAAGAGGAAAAGAAGGCTAGAAAAAGAAATGGGGGCAGAGGTGGAGAAGGCCTTGATTTCTAAGCTAAACAAGTTGTTCTTTATCTAAATGGTGAAGGAGAGTCATGGGGTGAACTGGGGGCTTTGAAGAGAAGAAGATTTTAAACCATGGAGAGCAGTTAGGAGGCAAATGCAGATGCTAGAGCTTGACCAATCATGCTTGGCCTCTTGGACTTCTCAGAGAGCTATGTTGTGGATTGTTATCCTGGTAGGAAGGACTGAGCTGAGTAGGGAAGTCAAAGGTATGGGGATGGACTCAGGAGTTATCAGCACAGCTAGCTCAAAGTGTCAGAGAAGCAAAGAGGAGCCAGAGGCTTCAGATGTGTCCAAGATGTAGTAGTAAGTTGTCAGGAATTTGGCAACATCAAGATCTAAAAGTGGGAAATGTTAGAACACATTTCCTACTTTCCCATTTTTAGATCATAATATTAACAAATGGTTGAGAAACCAGGAGGCCAAAGATGTTTGAGGTTATTCCAAGAGGTTCAGGTCTAGTCTAACTCCCTTGTATTGGTGACCACATTGGTGTCATTCTGAGCCCCAATATCTGAGGCTAAGTTGTCCCTCTTCCCCCTAATCCCTTATTCTTCTGAAGGAGCTTTCACCTGTGAGTGATTCCCTCAAACCTGTCCCCTTATCTGCACAGAATCCCAGCATTTGTACCTTAGAGATTATCTAGGCCAACTCTCTTATTTTACCAATGAGGAAACTGAGGCAAACAGAGTTAAGTGACTTGCCCAGGGTCACACAGCTAGAACATGTCTGAGGCTATATTTGAACTGAAGTCTTCCATATTCCAAGGCCAGGGCTCTATCCACTGGGCCACCTAGCAGACCCTGAGTATTATTTCAGAAAAGGTCCTGTCATGATTTACTTCATTCCCTTCTCTGAAACAACTTCCTCCACAACTTCCTTGCCAACCTCTTTCTAGAGATGTACCTACCCTTTCCTCATAGGTTCTCCCACTGCCCAGAAAAATCTAAATCCAAGAACTGATAAAATCTACTTTTCCATTGTTCATGGATAAGCTACGTTCTGTGGGAGCACTCACCACCTTCAACCCAAAATGTCCCTCCCTGGCCACCACTGGCCTTTAATATTCCTTCCCCCATTAGAATGCATACTCCTTTATAGTGAAGACTCTCTTTACTTTTGTATTTGTATTCCCAATGCATAGCACATAGAAAGAGATTATTATTTTTTTCATTCATTCCTTCACGAGTATTGTTATAAACGTAGATAACTGAGTAAGTAAGATAACTTTGGATACAGATGAATATTTAGAGAGATTTGTCTGTAAAAAGAAATAGAGAAATTGGATATAATCTAGTGAGGCCAAGAAAATCAAGTGAAGGACAGTTCCATATATTGAATACTTGTCTATATTTCATCACTCATACTCAAATCACTCAGTGATTCAGAAGTTCCTTCCAAGGCACAGATCTCAACCCATCCATGCCTGCCCATTCTATATGACCCTGGTCCAACTCTCCAGAAAATTTCCATATGGAATCCATCCAATTTTATAACAGTTATCCTTACTCTCCTCCTGTCATCCTTATTTCTTGTCATGTATTCAGGCCCTCTTGTCTTCCTATTATAGATTTCCTTCATGGTATCTTTGACTCTTTCCCCCTCTTTGGAATGTTTATATATTTCAATATACTTATACCAACAATATGCCTTGACAGTGCCTTGTGTGTGATAGTCATGCTTAATTCTTCAGAGGCAGATGTAACACATAACTTATTGCCATATTACAATACCAAGAGAATATTAGTATTATAAAGTTTTGCCTTTTCTTTCATGAAAAGCTTGGGGTCAGTAAAGGAGGTGTAGGATTTTCTGGGTGAAATCCAAACCATTCTCCTCCTTCTGATCAACTCTGTGCCCAGGTCATCACTTATCTGTATGTCCATCTCATCACTTATCTGTATGTCCATCTCAGATAGACATAATGATGGACAAGTTCTGTAGAATGTCCATACAAGTGGATGCTGAAATCTATGTGATAGACATTCTTCAATCAATTGGTCTTTCTAGTGTGGTTGGATAGGCCAAAATTCTTTGAGTGCTTCCAGATCTCTTCCAGAAGGCTCTTCAATATTATACTTCTTCTTGGAATCTGTGCAGTGTCATCCAGAAGGATAAATGTCTGGGGAACCTCACTGTCCATCAAAAATTCTTCTTTAACCTGGACTTTGCACTGGATCTCCTTCACAATGGCCAATATCTTTGGCAAATATGCAGTTCAAGAATTTCTTTAGCAAGGATAATGTAACAACCTAGCACTTGGACCCTAACAACACAATCCTGGATGTGCTTAACATGGAGGTGAAAATGACTGCAAAGAAAACAAAGGCAGGAAAAGCAGCTGGTTAGTCAAGCATTTACAGAAGAGATTTGTGCTAGAAATGACACGATTATGGGTATATTGAGGGACCAGTGTTCAAGAGATCTGAAAGAGAGAAAGATCCTGAAAATTCTTGGCCCTTACCGATACCAAAAAGAAAAATGACTGAGAGAATGTCAGTAACTACTGCCTCATATGCCCATTCTTTCACCTATTTAAAAAATTTCTTTTTGAGAGGCATCTATATATATGAACTGAGAGAATCTTTGATGAGTGTATTAGTAGGAAACAAGGAAGATTTCACAAGAGGTGGTCAACATTGGACCATATGTTTACCATTTAAAATTAACTAAAAGGTTTTGCTTGTTAATTACAAGAAAGTCTTTGATTCCATGATCATTCAAAATTCCCTGAAAAATAGAAAAGCGGCAATAACCTCATTCAATGCTCCTTTGACCATAAGTACTCAGTGAGGCAGAAAAAGGTTAATATTCACATTAATAATTTACACTTCTATGAAAAATAGACCAGCCTTAAAATCCATACAAGTAAGTCTGAAAGGGATGAGAAATGTCCACTGTTCAGATCATGACATTCTAATTAAAGCATCACTGTGCATATTTGGAGGAGGCTTTGCAGATAGATAATGAAATGGACCCGGAATTGAAAAGGAAGAATGGAGTCCATTGGATTGTATTTGGGAAATGTCTGAGTGCCACTAACTCTTCCAACTGGCTCCCTGTTCAGACACTTTTTTTTTTTTAGTACAAATGTTTTCTCTGCTTCAGAATCTTGGAAGAACACAGGCCCTGGGGCATCAAGGTTGCAACCGTCCAAAAGGGAAATGCACTAGTGAGGTGAGTGAAGGGGTCAAGAGGAGGGAAGAGAGAGGAGAAGAAAGGGGAGAATGAATGGGGAGAAAGAGGGTAGTAATATAGGAAAGGGGGGAGATGTGCTGGAGAGGGAAGGGGGGGAACTCTCTTATACCAGCATGGATTTTGTTTCTTTGAGTCCTTTTTCCTCAGTCAAATTCAGATGGTTTTACCTTCTCCAATTCTATTGGGGATAAATTGAATTGGGAACAAGCCAAAAAATCCTTCACCAATAAATATCTCACATTTATACAGTCCTAAAATGGCTAATAGGCAGCTAGGCAGTGCAGTGTGAAGAGTGCCAGGACTGGAGGCAGGAAGACTCATCTTCCTCACTTCAAATCTGGCCTCAGAAACTTCCTAGCTCTGAGAACCTGGGCAAGTCACATAACCTCATTTGTGTAAGTTCCTTATCTGTAAAATGAGTTGGAGAAGGAAATGGCAAACCACTCTTTGCCAAGAAAACCCTAAATGGGATAACAAAGAGTTGGACATGACTGAAAAATGACTGAAAAACAACAAAATGGTTAATACAAATTAAACCCCCCAAGTCCTGAGTGCCTAGGTATTATGAATCTTTTGAAATCTTAAATAAAACTTCTTTCTTTCTTTATCCCTGAAACTAAGCTCAGCAGAAGCCTCCCATGCTCTGTTCTCTCCTGTCTCCTCCACATTCTCTCCCTCCCTTCCCCCTCCCACCCTTCTCTGATAACACAAACTCTTACAACTGAGGCCTCATCACTAAAATTGTCTTTCTCCAGGGACCCAGACATATTTCTACTTTTCCTAGGGCCTCTAGACTCTAGGTCAGGGTGCTTAAGTTTCTAGTGGACCTAGATGTTCCCCTACAGGTCTCCTGATTTAAAATTTTCTTCAGTAGATTGAAAGCATTTTTTAATAATTGAACAGGAAATCTTTCTTAAAATAGTTTATCTACACCTACGATCTGCTTTTGGAAATAATCCATTACAAAGTATCCATTTCTAATGAGAAATCTTGTCTGATAATTTCTTCCCATATCACTGAATCCTGATGAGTTGGGGCCTTGATAATTCAGCACCATGGACTTCTGGGTCTCCTTCCTACTAGTTCAGATTGCTAGTATTAGGGGGAGCTTAAATGCCTACCAAGATGCCCATTTCTGGCCCTGAGGAGGAGAGAAGACCTGAGCCTGGTTAAAGATCAGGTGACAGAGGTGGGAACTAGATTAGGAAGACCTGCTCTGACTCCTTCACTCAAGATCTTTCTTCTCTCTTCCAGTTAAGCCTGAGGTGATTGTGTATCCATCAAAGATGCTTTCCTGCCCTCTCACCCCGAGACGCCACAACCTGCTTGTCTATCTGTCAGTGGTTTCTATCCTGGAGACATTGAGGTCAGGTGGTTCCTGAATGAGCAGGAGGAGACAACTGGGGTTGTGTCCACAGGCCTCATCAGCAATGGAGACTGGACCGACCAGATCCTGATGATGCTGGAAATGACCTCCAAGCATGGATATGTCTACACCTACCAAGTGGAGCACTCCAGCCTTCAGAGACCTGTCATCTTGCACTGGAGTGAGATAGTGTTCCCTCACCCTCCAGTTCTAACATTGCTTAGGACATGGAGTTAGCTCTGAGATTCCCTCAGTGTGTGTCCTGTGCCCTCTTTGCTTCTGGCCTGGGCTAACACAAACCCCATGTGGTGCTATCCACCCTCCCCCTTTACCCCAGCCCAACTCCCTAATGGCAGTGCTGAACTAAGACCTATGGAGACCTAGAACCTGGTCAGCCTCCCCACTGGCCCCCACCCTGGGAGCTAGCCTCCCTGTCAGACTCTGTGATCAGCTTATAGACCCCTTCCCCTGGGGTAGGGCAGCTGGGCTTTGAGACGGATTGGTGTCAGTGTCCCCTGATGAGCTTTCACTTCCTGAGTCCTGAAAGGCCCTTTGCACATCCATTCCTTCCTTTCTTAGACAGCTCAGACCCATGTGCTCCCCACATGGGGTTGGCTAGTGGAGGGAAAATTTTGATCCTTGGTGTCTCTCCTCTGCAGAAGCACAGTCTGAATCTGCCAGGAATAAGATGCTGAGTGGAGTCAGGGGCCTTGTGCTGGGGCTGATCTTCTTTGGGGTTGGCCTCACTGTCAACATGAGAAGACAAAAAGGTGAGACAGTCTGGGGAAAGTCCTGAGGCCCTCTCTGCTCCATGATCTTCTCTAAGGGAGAGAAGATATTTGATTGTGGCAGAAATCTTGCTCTAGGTCAGGGGTGAAGTGATGGTCTGGCTCTGGTTTCAGCTCTTTCTTCCAGGGAGCTTACAGAAGGTGATGAAGTGGCCAGATCCCAGGGCTCAAGGATCTTAAGGAATCCCACATTCACTAGTAGAGAGACCCTTGAGAGGGGTCTCAGGTTCCATCCTTTAGCCCCACCCCTTGCCATTCTTCCCCTCACCCCCATCCACTCATTTGAGAATTGTATCAGAATTGAATCAGAATTGTAATATCTTACAGATAGCAGGGAGAGCTGGCTTCTGTATAAAACTTTATTAACTAACTTAAACTCATGCAAGATTTTACTTTAAAAAATTACCATCTCTTTATATGCAGGCTACTTAAAAGAGGCTAATACAAAATGAGTGAAATCAGTATTTATTTTAAGCTCCATGGAGTATATGGGTGCTAAGAGAAGACTAGTACCCCTTATGCGAGGACTTGCCAAGCCTGTTTCAGGGTGCTTTCCATTTCTGGTGTCCAACTGGTCACCCAACACTCACCTGTAGCTACAAGGACCTGTAACAAGTGCAGCAGTCACACCCCAGTAAACCATTTTAGTAGACTGGCTAAACTAAGTTGAGGGTAACCAATGGACCTAAAACACATTAAGATGGATTAGATGAATGTCTTCCTCAAGCATGTGAATACTTCCTCTGGTAGAATAGGTGGATAAGAATAATTTGTTCTAATAACCATGAGAGTGACTAAAACAGGTGCTATGGAGTGCTCGGAGCTTAAATAGACATCTAAGAGGCCAAAGTCATCTACTTCATCCTGAGCCACCACCAGTAATCTCGACTTTTGTCTTGCCACTGGACTCTGATCACTCTGGGAAGAGAGAGTGAGACAAAATTCAGGCCACTTAATTCCAGTTTATGCGCAAGTCAAAAGACATCACCCATATCATTTTACCATTTTTTCCTTCTTCCAAGTCTGCATTTATTTATCTAGGTCAAACACAAACATCAGGATTGGGCTGATGAAAAGGATGGGAAATTCAGAAGCTGTTAAGTGAAACATGAGAACTCCATAGGATTTACCAGAAGGATAGTTCATTAATCTCTAAGAAGGCAGCATTTAATTCCATCCAAAACAAAGCACAAGTAAAGCTTAGAGAGATGCAAGATTCGTGACTTATTAAGAAGGCAAATGAAATTCAGTTTTATGTTGATAGTAACAATCCGAAACATTTTATGATGCCCCAAAGACTATTCGTGGTCCAAAGAACTATGGCACTTTCCTACTACATTGTGCGGATGAAGCCATATTGATTAACTATAAGGACGTGATCCTAGAGAGGTGGGCTGAAAACTTTCATAGTATTCTCAACAGACTTATCCATCAATACTGAAGCCATTGACTATATACTTCAGGTTGCAGTCAATCCCTCTCTACCTAAACTTCCTAAACTGGTTTTGAATGCCATTAGGCTCCTCTCATGTGGCAAAGCAGCTGGTGCTGATTCTATTCCCACTAAAGTTTACAAGGCAGGGGGTTCAGTGCTCATACAAAAGCTGACTGAGATCCTCTGGGTTATATGGCAATAGTAGATTATCCCCTAGAAGCTCAAGGATGCCTCCATTATCCATCTCTGTAAAGGAAAAGGAAATAGGTTGTCTTGTGACAATCATAAGGGTTCTCTCTCTTAGTCTTGTATGGCAAGATTCTTGACAGGGTTTTCCATAATATGCCGATCCTTCACCTGGAAAATAGTCATCTACTCTAGAGCCAGCGTGGCTTCAGAAAGGGCTGAGGAATGGTTGGCATGCTGTTTACTGCCCAACAACTCCAGAAGAAATGCCAGGAGTAGAACAGAGGTCTGTACACAATCTTCGTTGATCTGACCAAAGCCTTTGATACTGTCAGCCATGAGGGCTTGTGGAAGATTATGACAAAATTTGGTTGCCTGGAGAAGTTTATCTGTATTTTACACCAGTTCCACAATGGCATGCTTGCACAGGTTCTGCATAGTGGGTGATGTTCTTGAGCATTTCCAGTCACCAATAGAGTGAAGCAAGGTTGTGTGCTTGCCCCCATGTTTTTTAGTATAATGTTTTCAGTGATGTTGTTAGATGTCTTCAACCAAGACAAAAATGGTCTCAAGGTCAGCTACCACAGCTTTCCATGATTAATTCTTAAGGATTTTGCTTTGTTGGAGTTCACCTTTTTTTTTTCTCTATGTAAGTCTTGAATGGAGAAACTATTCAAAATATAAGTTATGGAGATACAGGTTTTCACATGTATAACTGAATGAGGGATAGACTGCCATTTATAAAAAAAACACAGAGATGTTGTCTCCACATGTAAAACTTATTTAACTTGAATAGGCTACAGGTTAAGACTAAAGTGGAGGGAGAATTGATGTGCAACTTTCTGTTCATAGATGATTGTGCACTCAATGTAGCTTCCCAGGCTGAGATGCAACACAGTATGGATCAGTTCTCTACTGTTTGTGCTAATTGTGGCCTCACAATCAAAATCAAGAAAATAGAACTTCTCCACCAGCCAGCACCACACTATGCATTCATGGAACCATCAGTTACAGCAAATAGAGAAACTTTTAACTCTGTGGATAAGTTCACTTACCTTGGTAGTGTACTTTTCAGGAATGTACACATAGATAATGAGGTTGAGGGCATGCAGTGCCAGAGGTA
This sequence comes from Vombatus ursinus, assembly GCF_900497805.2. Lineage (NCBI taxonomy): Eukaryota > Metazoa > Chordata > Mammalia > Diprotodontia > Vombatidae > Vombatus > Vombatus ursinus. Next base: position 12,603,083 of record NW_020954604.1, on the reverse strand, counting down.
ACTCAGTGTTTGAGTGGCCCTGAAGGAATGTGTGAGTATCAGGCTGCCTACCAACAGAAGGTTTCCAGAGCTTCTGAGCTGATCTCATTGTCGTATGCCTGTGAAATTTGGACAGTATACCAGTGACATGCCAGGAAACTGAATCACTTCCATTTGAATTGTTTTAGGAAGATCCTAAAGATCACCTAGTAAAATAAGGTACTAGACACTGAGGTCCTTTCAAACTCTACTGCAGAGATATATGACCCTGATGGGCTGGCTATGTAGTTCAAATGCCAAACGCGCATTTGCCTAAAAGACTATTTTACAGAGAACTCACACAAAGCAAGCACTGAAGTTCAGAAGAAGCAATACAGAGATACTCAACATCTATCTGAAGAACTCTGGAGTTCATTGCCAGAATTCGGAAACACTAGCACAGGCTGACTGGATCTCATACTTTAGAGTAAAAAATTTTTTTTCAAGAATAATTGAACCAGAACCTTAGGGACCCCAAAGAAGAATGATCACAACCATGCCTTTTCAGCTTCCTTTCATATATTGTTTTCTCCCAGGTGACTGAAGCTCCTGGAGGGCAGGGATTGTCTTGTGTCATTCTTTGTATCCCTAACACTTAGCACAGTGCCTGGCACATAAGTGCTTAATAGATATTTATTGACTCCACTGAGTCATACACTTTATGGCTGGGATGGTACCATCCTCTATTTCACTGGCCTCCTTATTATGGTCCTGAAGGCCTATACTGTCACCTAGTCTTTATGGTAAGCTCGGTGCTAAAATCTCCAAAGGGAGAAGCATTGAAACTCAGTTCCATTCTTGTGATGAGGCATTGAGAGCTCAAGAGAGCTCAGAGGGAGCCACACAGGGAGACAAGCTGGGAATTCTAGCTCCTAAACACTGACCTTTACAGGAAACCTTCTTCAGTGCTCTCCCTCAATTTCTTCTGCCCCTTCAAACATAGGCAGGCTGGCACAGTCTCCAGACTCTATAACTAGGCCCCATTCAGGCTGCTTATGTATCAGAACCTCCCCTAGAAGGATACATTAGTTACTGCCATTCTAGACATGAGTCAGTGTCCAAGTGGGTTGGGTCAATCAGGGTAGAAGAGAATTTTTAACATAGTAAATCCACAGTAACTCCAGGCAGGCCTGTAAGTGTCCCTCCCAAACTGCATCTACATCATAATGACACAGAAATCCACAAAGATGAGACTGTAGAGAGAAGTAGACAAGAATGAGCAGGTTGGGCAATCTCTAGTCAAGGGCCCAAGTCCAAATGTGTTAGGGATTCTCTGTCACTGTCTTTCACAGCTCCTCACCTTACTCTCCCATGTGGCAGGGTCTTCCCCCCTTCCTCTAACCCAGGGGTGGGGAACCTGTGGCCTCAAGGTCACATGTGATCTTCTAGGTCCTTGGGTACAGTCTTTTGACTAAGTCCAAGTTTTACAGAACAAATCTTTTTATTAAGGGAATTTGTTCTGTGAAGTTTGGATTCAGTCAAAGGGTAGCACTTGAGGACCTACAGGGTCACATGTGACCTTGAGATCCAAGATTGCCCAACCCTGCGCTAACCAATCTGAGCCACCATTTTCCTTCAGTTTGGGGGGACAGGGGAGTGATTTGGTCTGTTTCTTGATCCTTGGTGTGGAAAATGTGGTTGGGGGCGTTGCTTCCACATATCACTCTTCAGGGTGTGAAGGCCTACATGACAGCACACTCCAGAGCATTGGAGTCAGTTTAAACTGGGAAGGAATGTGAGAAATAGCTAGTTATCCAAAAAATCAGTCTAAGTGTTAGGTGGAAGTCAAACAAAGGAAACCATAAATTAGAATAAGAAAACACTATTGGTGGATGAATCGATTAACTGGCAGAAAAATTGGTTCTGAGGTTAGGTAGAGATGAACATCAAAAGGGGTGTTCCCAAATAAAAGCAAAAGCAGATGAGGGCCTGGGTCCCAGAATTGTGGAAAGTGGGAGATTAGAGGTGGAGACTCACATGGGGGTAATTAGATGCTTCAGATAGGCTATAACTTCTATAGTACCCAGCTAAAAGGGAAACAGGAGAGGGAAATTCACATCGGGAATAGGGAATAAAAAGGTGTGTATCTGTTGGACACTTGTGCTCCCACTTGTGGGATGCCTAGCCTTTCCCAGCCATAAATAAGGTTTCTTTCTGGTTCAAACAATGACTTTGTAAAATTCATGGTAAAGCTAACAATGGGAAGAGTCTCTGCAGACTCAGGTAGAGTCTCTGAATGAACACTCTAAGGATTAGAGCTTTCTATGATTAATTCTTAAGGATTTTGCTTTGTTGGAGTTCACCCTTTTTTCTCTAGGCAAGTCACAAATGGAGAAACAATCCAAAATATAAATTATAGAGATACAGGTTTTCACACATATAACTGAATGAGGGATAGGCTGCCATTTATAAGGAAAACACAGAGATGTTGTCTCTGCATGTAAAACTTATAGGTGTGTCAGTTTCCTTTAAGGGTGTTCCACTGGTTTCCTGGACAAAAGGGTTAGCTCACAGAACAGTGTTGGGCTGAGGGAGCCCTGCAGGCATAAGCCTCCCTTTACTATAAAGCATGTTGAGGTTGTTCAGTCATTTCAGTCACGTCCCACTCTTCATGACCCCTCTTCTTTTTTGGGGGGGAGGGGGGTTTCTTGTCAAAGATACTGGAGTGGTTTGTCATTTCTTTTTCCAGGTCGTAAATAGCTACTAAGTGTCTGAGGTCAGATCTGAAGTCATGAAGACAAGTCTTCTTGACTCCAGGCCTGGCACTCTATCCACTGTGCCTAAGGGTATCTATAGGTATGGATACAAATGTCATTTTATTTTCTTTGCTTATAGGCTCTCCTGTTTGTGGAAAAGTACACCGGTCTACGCGATGAATGATTTCTATATGTTACTCTATCATATTTGGGTCTCCAAATTAGCCAAAGTCTACTCTTCTTCCCCTCATACATCAGTTTTGTAAAGTAGGGTTGTTTTATCCTATTACATAGATCCAAACCTCTCTCCAAATCTCTACTCACACTAGCATTAATGACAACAGAAAAAGATTTAACAGCTACCAAATTTCCTTATCTATGAAGGATGGGGGAAATGAAATTACAGCAATGAAGAGACAGTGAAACAAGTGAGGTTGATGCAGTGCATTGCCATGAGAAGAAGATTCCAGATCCTGCTCCTGGCTGTCAAGGCCTAATCAGAATTTCCTCCTGGGTTCAGCCCTCTTTTAAAATGACAAGACATTATCCACAATTTTAATGAGGATACAGGCTTTGAGCTAATCTTTCTTTAATAGGCAAATGAGGAGGAAAGCAAGGTTACCTAGAGCAACAGTCTTGCCAAAAGGTCTGTCAGTTCTTGACTAGTGATGGGATAAAAAAACACTCCCACCTTTCAACTCATACTGTAGGTATCCGGAGCTTATTGGATTGAGAACTGAAGGGCAGGTTAACCACCATTCAGAGATCAGATGGCTTACTTGATTCTGCCCATGTTTTCTCCCATGTAGTTGATGGTTGAAATGGTTGATAGTTTTAGTGACCAGCTTCTTTTACAGGATTTCTCTAAAATAAAGTTCCAGAACTGCAGGTTACCTGAGTGTCACCAACTGGTGAACTCTGCTTGACCTTCTCTCTTTGATAGCAGTCCGCAGAAGTGCAGAGCTGACAAAGCTAAGGCTACATTAAAATCCAGATGTGATTACTCCATGTTGAGTACATACTTTCTTTTATGTGGTTTGGAGTCTCTTTGATACTTTGTATTCCTCCAACTCCCACGCACAGGGCTGAGCAGAGAAGTTACTTAATAAACATTTCTACTTTGGATGACTGTGACATCGAAGCGCTGCCTCCTCATTCCACTAATGGCTGCCTCTAGGCTTGACTGAGTCGCTCGGACTATCTAAGCAGTCACAGCTTATTATTACTATTATTATTATTACTATTATTATTATTATTATTATTATTATTATTATTATTATTATTATTATTCTGCTGAGGCTGACATCCCGCTTCTGGGTTTCCCTTTTTCAAGAATTGACTGTTAGACCCTGGACAGCTCCCTGACTCAGGCTCAGTCCCTGGCAATAGGAGTTACACACAGGATACTATACCCAAAGGGTTGTACTGCTGCAAGGATCAACAAATTGAAGGTTGGCCACAGCGGCTGCCTGAATCCACTGAATCCCCTGTCCATCCGTCTGCCGCTGCCACTCACTCCAGGCAGAGAACATTCAGTCATGGATAAAAATGAACTGGTGCAGAAGGTCAAATTGGCTGAGCAGGCTGAGAGATATGATGACATGGCAGCCTGCATGAAGTCTGTAACTGAGCAAGGAGTTGAACTATCCAATGAGGAGAGGAATCTTCTCTCTGTTGCTTAAAAAATGTCATAAGGGCCCAAAGGTCATCTTCGAGGGTTGTTTCAAGTATTGAGCAAAAGACGGAAGGTGCTCAGAAAAAAACAGCAGAGGGCCAAGAATACAGAGAGAAAATGAGAGTGAACTAAGAGATATCTGCAATGATGTACTGTCTCTATTGGAAAAGTTCTTGATTCCTAATACTTTATAAGCAGAAAGCAAAGTTTTCTATTTGAAAATGAAAGGAGACTACTACCGTTGTTTGGCTGAGGTTGCTGCTGGTGATGACAAGAAAGGAATAGTGGATCAATCACAACAAGCAGATCAAGAAGCTTTTGAAATTGGCAAAAAAGGAGATGCAACCAACACATCTTATAAGATTAGGTCTGGCCTTGAACTTCTCTGTATTCTGTTATGAAATCCTGAACTCTCCAGAGAAAGCCTGCTCCCTTGCAAAGACAGCTTTTGATGAAGCCATTGCTGAACTTGATATATTAAGCGAAGAATCATACAAAGACAGCACACTAATAATACAGTTACTGGGAGTCAACTTAACATTGTGGACGTTGAACACCCAAGGAGATGATGCTGAAGCAGGAGAAGGAGGGGAGAATTAACCAGCCTTCCGATTTTTGTCTGCCTCATTCTAAAATTTACTCAGTAGACCATTTGTCATCCATGCTGTTCCACAAATAGGTTTTGTTTATGATTTATGACAGGTTTATATTACTTCTATTTGGATTTCTATATTCCCCATGTGGTTTTTATGTTTGATATTAGGGGAGTAGGGCCAGTTAACATTTGGGGAGTTATCTGTTTTCATCTGAGGTGGCCAATATGGGGATATGGAATTTGTATACACTTTTAACATGTTTAGTATAGTACTTTTGGTACACTGTGATTTCACAAGGCCAGTGTTAAAACAGCTTCCATGTCTAAGCAAAGAAAACTGTCTACATATTGGTCTGTCATGGTAAGGGGATAAAGGGATAACTGGTGCCAGCCAGAGATGTAGTTATTGTGGGTACTTTAGAATTGGAGCATTCATGGTTGTGGTAGAAACAGATGTCCCATAGATATTACATGTCATTCCATGTGTGTCTGTGGAAGACACAGTCTCAATATATACACCTTTATGATTGCAATTGCAAAAGTGTTCTTTAACACAAAGGTTTAACCCATTCAATTTACTCTGGAGAAGGGCAGAAATTGTTCACATTCCATTATTTGTAAAATTACCTGCTGTTTACTTTCATTATTTTTCCTACACTCATTTTATTTGTATTTAAATGGTTTAGGCAACCTAAGAAAAAATGTGCAAGTACATATTGCTTGATATTCATAAAGTCACTGTATATCAAGCACAGCAGTAAAACAAAAAAACTCACGTATTTAACTTTTTTAGGTGTTTTGCCTTTGTGATTTTTTTGATACTTGCCTAACATGCATGTGCTGTAAAAATAGTTAACAGGGAAATAACCTGAGATAATGACTAGCATTGTTTAATGTCTTATGAAATTTTCATGAATAATCCAAGCATAATGGTTAAGATTATGTGTATTAAGTTGATGTAAGTGGAATAAAAATTTTATGAATGGACTTTTCAGAAAAAAAGAAACTGAAGTGTTTCCTAGATACATCATGGATGAGAGATCCAAGCCAGATTATTGACCTGATCAGAGAGGAGGAGGCCAGGCTGGGGCCAGGACAGGCTGTAGGGGAGATGTTTAGGATAGCATCAAAGGGCCTTTGATCTGATCACTACCTACCTGCAAACCTAACTCTGGTTGGAGAGGTTTCTGTCATAGCCCAGAAGGCTCTCTTTTGAAGATGGAGGATTTTTGACAATGTGGCCCCAACATACCTTTCCAGTTTCTTTGTATAAATTATTCCACTCACTGAATTTTATAGTATCACAAAATTAGTCTTTTCACTGTCCCTCTACCACATTCCATCATTTGTCTTTATTTTTTTTTGCACTGGCTGTTTCCCATGCCCAGAATGCACCCCCTCCTCATCTCTACCTTTTAGATCCCTGCTTTCCTTCAGGACAAAGATCCAGCACCACTTTCTGCATGAAGCTTTTCATGACTGAGAAGTGGAGATTTACAGATATTGAACCAGCAATATTTCTTCAGTCCATTAACAAGGTATATAAAGATAAAAGAAATCTTATCTTGACTCAGCCTCCTTGGTCTCTCCCAACTCATAGTTGGCCTGTGACCTGCCTCAGGGGGATGCATAGGAAAATGCTGCCATTACTATTTTAACCCAAGGGCTAGGGACGGATCCCAAATGCCTTGGCTTCACACAAGGCTTTCAAATACTCTCATTCTTCCAGGGAGGGCTAAGCAAAATAAGAAAGCTCTTCCCTTATGAACACCAAAGTTGAAATCAGTTTAGCAAATTTGGCCATCTATGGGAAGGTGTTTAAGAGGACAAGAAAGTTTAGGTGGGAATTTGATGCGGAAAGTAGAGACCGAGAGCACCTGAGAAGGGATGGGTGTAGGAACATAGAAAGGGAGAGGAAGCAAGAGTATACTTGGAATGTGGGATAAAGGGAGAAAAGGAGCACAGAAATAGGATGATGGGACTTTAGAGACCAGTTTCTTCTACCTTCCCATCCCTCCAAATGTCAGCTTGCTCCCAGCCCTTCTTTGGTCTGAGCCATATGGAGAGGAGCATTTCCCTTATTTCTCCACCTATCCTGTCCGGGGAACTACTGCTCTATGCTTACCTGGGCTTTCTCTGCCTGCAGCCACCAGGGAGTTTAGCACCAGCAGGGTCACCATCAGAACTTTTGTCCACACATACAACATCCTGGGGACAGGGAAAGGACAAGGGACCTAGAGGAATGTCAGTCAGGGTTGTCTCCAGCCCATAGAAACTGCCCCTAAAATGTCCAGAATAAGAACTTAAGTCTCTCTTGGTGCTCCAGGATTAGGAACCTCTGAGGTTGGAGAACCAATCTGGATCAGAACTGAGCTACATCATCAGTTTCTAGGCAGAGGTTTCATTGAAAGACTCTCTTCAAATACTTAGATATTCCTGATGGAGAAAGAACAGAATACCTGAAATCTCATGATTATCAAAGATCCAGGATACCCTGGACTATTGCAATAGTCTCCTCTCTGACCTCTTTGCCTCCAATATCTCTGCCTTCTTGAATCCATAATGCACAGAAGTAAATGAATGATATTGCTGAAGCATAATAAGTTGAATTGTAACATCTTCTGCTCAAAAACCTCCAGTGGCTCCCTAATGTCTCTAGAATTAAATTCCAAGTTTCTTGTTAAGGATTTGAAGGCTGTCATAATTTGACCCCAGTCAGGGAACTCTCCAGCATTTTGACACCTTCCAGCCTTTTATTAAAAATAGAACCACTAGATGGCACAGCAACTGCAGCCAGATGAGCTTTCAGTCATCCTCTGATCTGCAGGTTGTCTGGTGACTGCTGGCACAACCACCCCAGCCCAGCCCTCCCGCTAACCTGGGTCAGTTTTAGGGAAGTGTTATCAGCCTAGCTTGGAGATACATCTTTGAGGTGTATAAAGATAAAAACACAGAGATTAGCATAAAAGGAGAGTCAATGTATTAGTACAGATTGAGTCATGTAGAGCATCTGGATACAATTCCCAAGTGTCAGGCCAGATCACACTTCAGTCTGTCTCAGATTATTGCCAACGCTATAGGATCCAGTCATAATGCAGTTAAGCAATACACATATGGGCCCCTTGCTCTCCTTTCCCATAAAAAGACATTCTTCAATTAAGTTCTGTAGTAAAAGGCCCTTTGACACCAATTTCTTGTAGAAAGTTTGACCAAGTGTGTGTTTATAATGGAATTTCTGTGTTCCTCAGCTCTGGTGGAGTGTAGATGGCAGATAAACTGTAGCTCTTCTATAAATAATATATATAAAATAGTGCCACACATTTCATATGTCAGATATTCAAATACAGAAATATTTCTTTTATATTTATATCTGAAGAATGTGCTTAAAGAATATTAGATACATATATTATATGAAATATTTTCAATATCTGAGCAATGAAATGTGTGCAATTTTTACTGCCTAAGGTGATTGGCTACCCACAGCCAGTAATGAATTCCTTAAGGAATTTCTTGGTTATATCAGTGGAGTCTGCATGAGCAAAAGCAAGGGGAGGCTTTTACCCATCCGGAATTTTCAATTACATGACTGAGGACAGACAGAGTGTCAATAGTAAAAATGTCAATAATGAAAAGAACATAATAATCAATGCAATATTTAGGTAATTGAGTGAATTCAACCTGCAAGTTCCCAAAAGGTCCTTGTGGTTGACAGCAGGTGCAGTTATTATGCATTAACCAATTTGAATGCCAAGCTCATTGGACAGGAGAAATGATGCTTTTTAAAAATTTTCTGGCAAGGACAGTAAACTTGGAGCAGCCACTTTTTTTCTTACTTCCACAATAAGAAGACTGTTCCCACTTTTCTCTTAGGAACCAGAGTGGGACAAGGAGCACAAGAAGTTGTTTTTGTGCCCTCAAGTGGCCATCTAAGGAAACACCAAGTTGTCATCATACAGGCAACATGATTCACCAAGCAGCCATCTTTTACTTTTTGTGGTCCCTGATCTTGGAGGATGGTCAGATAGAAAGTCTGACCAGCGATTACTGGTCTGTGGATAGACAAATGAGAAGAGATGTAGGAGTTTGAGGGCTGGAAAAGGAGGGGGAATAAGTATATCTTAAGTGTCTATTGTTGGCCAGGCACTGTGCTAAGCACTCTATAAATGTCATTTCATTGGATTAAAAGGAAGTCCAGTGAAATGGACCTACAGGTCATTTCCTCTAGTAATGTCCTATAGGGGCTATACAAGCCTTAAAATTCAGAAGTTTGAAAAAGGTCATACACTGGCATCTCACAGAGAATTCATCATGGCTAAAGGCTCCAGGTGAAGTCAGGAATACTATTATTTTCTGTGTTAGACTAAAATCATGCATTGCACCAAATGTATATTTAAGACTCACAAATTTGACTGAAGTCTGGTGATCAACAATGCAGACATAAGTGAAAGTAACATGTCCAGCAATTTGGGCAGAAGAAGTATGAGAGAGCAAATAAGCTTTAGACAGATTACTAAGGGCAGACAGAATACCTTGCGGCCAACTGTCCTTTACAATCTCCTCATACATCCAGCAATAAGTGAATATTGGACTTATGGAGAAGGACATCTTTTAGGTCAAGCCTGGGAGGAAGGAGCTGTGTGGTGATAGAAATAGAGGCATGGTGTTCTCCATTGTTGGGTATAGACAACAGGGAAGTAGAATGAAGGACAGGGCAATGCATCAGGAATGATGTGGATCACTGACAACAACTGGTTTTCCTGCTTAAAGTGCTAGAAATATTCAAGGTTTTGCAGTTTGGAATGACGGCCATGACTGCATGAGGGACAGCTACTGTGAGGGGAATCACTGAGGTCCTGGCAGATGTCCTTGGATATGCACTTCTATTTGACAAGTATAATCAGATGGATCCACAACAAATAGACTACTTTACCTGCTGGACAAGGGGGCTTTTATAGTGGACATCAGAATGGCTCCCAGATGTTGTAAGGATAAGTACTTGTGGAAGGACCCATTGTTGATCCCTTTACATGCACACACACACACACACACACACACACACACACACACACACACAGAGTAACCTCTACAAAGGCTGGGCCTTCTCTTGTCTGATCTCATTATGTCTCCCCAATCTATCCCACACTTTGGTACTTTGGCCCAGAGTTAGGAGCTGAAAAGAGCACCAAAATGGAATTCTTTCCTTCCCAGTCAGTAGTGTTCCCATAGACCTATCACTGTCAGAGCCCATAGATGACTCTATCACTTTCACATCAATCAATTAAGAAGCGATTTAGTAAGGGCCTACTATAGTCTAGGGAATGTGCTAAGGCCTAGGGATACAAAACCACAAATGAAACAGGCCTTGTCCTTAAAGCACTCTTAATCTATCTGAGGAGAAAATATTAGCTGTTAAACAAGATGATGCCTAAACAGAGGAAGGCTGCCTAGCTCCCCACACTACTCCAGCAAAAACTGGAATTCCCACCAGGACAAATAATGATCAAGAAATCGAACAAGAAACTATAGAATGTGGTTTCTTCCCCTCCAAAAGTCTTCAAAAAGTTAGCCAGTAGCTCATGGACAAAAGCAAAGAGGGCCACCAGCAAAAGCAGCACCAAGGCAGGCAAACAAGCCAGTAGTATCCCAGCACCACCCCAGACCCATGGAGCTTCAGGGTTCTGTTTCTAAAGGAAATAACAGAGAAGAGCTCTGTTTAGCATGCCATAGAATGGCAGTATTCCCACAGCTGTTCCTGAAAGCCCCAGGGACTAGCAGCAACCATTTAAGATGAGGCAGCAACCAGTGCTACTGCAGTTCTGAGCAGGACATTCCAGGCTCTAAGTTCCCTACTATCTTTTCCTAAAATGGTATAAAGGGACCTGAAGATCTAATGATCTTATTCAAAGCAGGATTCAAAGATCCAAGGGTTGTCCCTCCCTAGGAGGATGAGGTCAGCATAGGAATTCACGTGACACAAAGAAATCACCCCACCATAAAGTGTGGTAGATGGGCAGAGTCTGACCCTGGCTCAAAACCCCGATTCAAGAACTTATGCAGAAGAAATGTGTAAATCAAGGAAGACACAATTTGAAAATTATTGGAAACCTAGAGATCTACCAAAAGAAGAAGAAAGAAACATGATTGAGACTGAAACAAGGACGTCCATTATCGCCACTGTTGTTCAATATGGTACTAGAAACTTTAGCTTTAGCAATAAGAGAAGAAAAAGAAATTGAAGGCATTATAATAGGCAAAGAAGAAACAAACCTGTTACTCTTTGCAGATGATATGGTGGTATACTTAGAGAACCCTAGAGAATCAAGTTTAAAAAAACTACTTCAAATCATAAACAACTTTAGCAAAGTTGCTGGATATAAAATAAACCCACACAAATCATCATCATTTCTATATTACTAACAAAGCCCAACAGCGAGAGATAGAAAGAGAAATTCCATTTAAAGTTAGTGTAGACATCATAAAATATTTGGAAATCTACCTGCCAAGACAACCCAGGAACTATGTGAACACAATTACAAAACACTTTTCACACAAATAAAGCCAGATTTAATAACTGGGAAAACATCAGCTGCTCATAGGTAGGCTGAGCTAATATCATAAAAGTGACAATTCTACCTAAATTAAATTACTTATTGAGTGCCATACCAATTAAAAGGCCAAAAAATTATAACAAAATTCATCTGGAAGAACAAAAGGTCCAGATTATCTGGGAAGCAATCAAAAGAAATGTTAGGGAAGGTGGCTTAGCCCTACAAGATCTAAAAGTGTATTATAAAGCAGCTATTATCAAAATTACTTGGTCCTGGATAAGAAATAGAATGATGGATCAGTGGAATAGGCTAGGTACACAAGACACAGTAGTCAATGACTATAGTAATCCACTATTCGATAAACCAAAAGACTTCAGCTTCTGGGATAAGAACTCACTATTTAACAAAATCTGCTGGGAAACCAGGAAAATAGCATGATGGAAACTTGGCATAGGCCAAGATTTTATGCCAAATACTAGGAGAAATTCAAAACAAATGCACAATTTAGATATAAAGGCCAATGCCACAAGCAAAGAAGGAAAGCAAGGAATAGTTTGCCTGTCAGATTTATGGAGAACAGAATTTATGACCAAACAAGAGATAGAGAACATTACGAAATGCAAAATGGATCATTTTGATTACATTAAATTGAATAGTGTTTGCACAAATGAAGTCAATGCAACCAAGATTAGAAGGGAAGCAGAAAGCTAGGAAACAATTTTTAGAGCCAGTGTGTTTCTGATAAAGGCCTAATTTCTAAAATGTAGAAAGAACTGACTCAAATTTATAAGAATACAAGTCATTCCTTAATTGTTAAATGGTCAAAGGATATGAACAGAGAGTTTTCAGATGAAGAAATGAAAGCTATCTATAGTCATATGAAAAAATGCTCCAAATCACTATTTATTAGAGAAATGCAAATCAAAAGAACTCTGAGGTACCACATCACAGTGATCAGATTGGCTAATATGACAAAATAGGAAAATGATAAATGTTGGAGAAGGCATGGATAAATTGGAACACTAATGCATTGTTCCTAAAGCTGTGAACTGATGCAACCGTTTTGGAGAACAATTTGCAACTATGCCAAAAGGATTGTAAAACTGTGCATACCCTTTGATGCAGCAATGCCACTTCTAGGTCAGTATCTTAAAGTGATCACACAAATGGGAAAAGGACCCACACATACAAAAATATTCATAACAGCTCTTTTTGCAGTGGCCAAGAACTGGAAATTGAGGGGATGCCCATCAATTGAGGAATGACTGAATAAGCTGTGCTATATGAATGTAATGGCCTACTATTATTCCATAAGAAATAATGAGCAGGAAGACTTCAGAAAAACCTGGACTTATATGAACTGATGCTGAGTGAAGTGAGCAGAACCAGGAGAAACAGTGTACACAGTAGTAATAGCAATATTGTGCAATGACTAACTCTGATGGACTTAGCTCTTTTCGTCAATGCAAAGATTTAAGACAATTCCAAAAGACTCATGATGGAAAATGCTATCCCATCCAGAAAAAGAACTATGGAGTCTGAATGCAGATTGAAGCATACTATTCACTCTCTTTTTCTTGTTGTTGTTTCCTCTTCCTTGTGGTTCCTCCCATTGGTTCTAATTCTTCTTTAAAACATGACTAATGTGAAAACATGTTTAATATGAACGAATCTGTTGAGCCAATGTCAGACTGTACACTGTCTTGGGGAGGGATTGAGAGAACTCAAAAAGAATTAGAACTTAGAACTCAAAATCTTATGGAAGTGAATGTCAAAACTAAAAATTAATTAGTTGATGAATTAAGAAAAGAAATTATTAGAAGCAGTTTGATGATGTACTACTGATGTTTTAGTGAGGGAATAGAAAAAAATAGTCCCTTCAAACCTTTAATGTCTTCCAAGTGAATTGAGGAAATTAAGCAAGAGAAACAAAAGGCCTAGGGGGCAGAATAGTTCTGCTCTGAGGGTCATAAAAGAGGAAAGAAAAGGAAGCATCAAAGGAATATACTGGAAAAAAGGAAGAGAAGGTAGAATCTTCATAAATGCAGTGCATGAGAAAAAGTGTATACATACTTGGAGGAAGAAGAGATGGGTAAGCTTTACTAGATTAATCTCAGTCTTATCTAAAATGAAAGGATGATTGATCACAGAGTTGTGTAGAAATTCATCAGGGGAAGAAGGGAGGTTGTGGTGGGCATAGTAATCATGAAAATAATACTAGGAAGGAATTAGCTGCAAGGAAAAAAGAGAAAAGAAGGAAGGAGGGAGGGAGGGAGGAAAATAGAAATGAAAAGCGGGAAGTAGAGAGCAAAGGAGGAAGGGACGAAAATCTTGCTGATCTTTGAGGGAAGATTAAAAGAAAAATTAAAGGAACTAGAATCTAAGAGTGGGTTTCCTACCAATTGGGAATGAGTGAACAATTTGTGGTATAGGAATTAATGAAATATTATTGGGCTGTAAGAAATTACGCCAAAGACCATCTCAGATGATGCCCAGGAGTGCGCATTGAAGCAGAGTGAAGTGAGCAGAAATGGGAGAATAATTTATACCAAAAACCAGCACTGCAAAGGAAAACAATTTGGAAAAGTTTAAGAACTCAAATCAGTGCAGTGACCAGTCATGTCTCCAGAGGACCTATGATGAAGCACGTTACTCACTTCATGATAAAGATGTAATGGACTCAAGGTACAGTAACAAACATCCACTTTTGACCATAGCCACTGTGAAAATGCACTTTGCTTGAATATGCTTATTTGTTACAAAGATTCTTATTCTTTCTTTCCTTTAGTGTCTTAATTGAAGGGACTTTGTGTTTGAGGGGGAAGGGAGAGTTAGCAATACTGATGTCAAAAAAGAAGGCCATTGAAACATTTTTTTAAATGCACAGAAATCAACAGAAGGAAATTCAGAAGGAAGCACAGACAACACAGTCAGTTTTGAAATACATAAAATTTATTATATACTTATTTTAGAAAGCAGCTTGAAATGGAGTCTCCGAATCCATATTCAATCCTCTTTCATTTTCTAATATGTATATACAACACTCTTTATTTGGTGTTGAAATTCAAAATTTAAAAAGATAAAAAATGGAGTATGTACATGTATAACTCTATACAGACAATATGCCAAAGAAGTGCAGTGTTATTATATGTCTCTATCCAGCCATCCATCTCTCCATTTAACATTAGTTTCCTCCTCCATATAACTCCTTTTCCCTGACACTGTGGATTTATGTCACTTTATGGGACCTTTAATGTAGGGCTGAGGCAAGAGAAGATTAAGATAAGGCCATTAACTACACAAACCTGGCCCAGGAGCACATGGCCTGGGCCATGAACTCTGATGCCCAGAGTAAGAGGGCTCATATCTTCATAGACAACAGGGCACAGGAAAAGACCTAAGGCAGAGAGCAAGGAATGCCGTTCCTAGTCCTGGTTCTTCCACTGATTGGGTATAAAACCTTGGAGAAAGTCAATTCCCCTACCTAAGGTATGTTTAAAATTAATTTAATGTGTGTGGTGCGGGGAGGGAGTGTAGAGATCCTTAAAATTTATTTCAGTATTCTGAGGTTGGAAATGGACATCATAATCACATATTTGCACTCAAACCTCCCTTCTATGCACTATGTTTCAGACAAGTTAGGACAACTTCTTCTGCTAGCTTGTACTTTGCAGAGCACCCTCCCACTTGAATAGAAAGAGCTAGTCCTGATGCAGTTTGGGGTGCTAGGGACCCCGAAGTGCAAGGATACAGATGCGTCTGCCTCAAAAGAATTCAATGAATGAAGCCTTCTTTCATTCCGAGTAGTGAGTTTATTATGACACTAGTTGGGTGAGAGAGATTTTAAGAGTCTGCTATTGTGATGGCAATAGAAATGGGAGAGATTCTTAGGGAGTCTGTGCCATTTAACAGGGTAAAATTGATACTTATATACAAGAAAAGATAATGAGAAGATCTGGATGGGATTAAGAAGTGGCAAGTAGCCAGGTATGGGCCAGGTGCAGAGAGTGAAAGGAGTTAAGTGGCCTGAGAGCCACAGTAAAAGAGCAGTTAAAGAATTATTGAGTATCTAGGTGAGATGGGCAGGAAGCCTCAGGAAGCCAGTGACCTGAGCTGTTGAAATGGGTGAGAAAGTTCAGGGGCTGGGGGATCTTTTCCTTTTAGTGGTCCAGGTCTTATCCCCACCATTACCAGTGTGAGATTATAATCACATATGTGATCCTTGAGAACTGAACTCACCTGAAACTCTGGTTATTAGAACTTGCTATTCAAGATTTTATGGAACTATCAACTGACATTCTGGGTTTGACTCCAAGTAGCATTGTCAAGGAATGCTACTGAGCTAATGTTCTGTGATGCCAGCAACCTTATGGGGTCTATGAACTATATGTATGAACTGCAAAGAGTGTTCTCATGGGAAAGCCTGGGACAACAATTATTTGCATGAGCTGAGGCAGTATTCTTCTGACTCAATTTTCCCAATATGACACATGGCTGACTTTAAGCCTGGCTTAATGTAATTGGCCATCTACATAACTTCTTCCTGGAATTGACATGAAGTGAGGGAAACATTATTCCCTTACTATAGTTATGTCCCTATTTTTTTATAGCAAATTTCTGTAATCAAAAGGTTTTGTAAGCACAATGTTAAATCTATTAAATAATAGATTGGTGCTGGAACATATATTCTTATGTAAGCTAGGGTCCTTTAATTCCTCATAATGGTATGGGGATAATTAGGTTAAAGACTTGTGAAACCAGGATGTGATTCTGTTAGTTAATATCATATTTGTCTCAGTTCTGTTACAATTATTTATTTTAGAAGAAGAATGGCTTATGGTCTATTTTGTAAATGTCTTGAAACATCACTTTAATCAAAGGTTATTTATTTGAACATGTCTAGAAGTTGGAAATGTTTTGTTGTAAATAACTTACTTGATATGCACTGTTTTAAAATTGATTACTCAATGTATTTATGTATACCATCCATGAACTTTTGTTACAATTGTAGTTAATCAGGCAACTTTTAAATTATGTCTTTTATGTATAGGAGTCTATCCTCTTACGAAAAGTGTTCTGTTACTAATATCTTAGAGGAACATCATCCTCCTAATGGGGGAATTAATAATGTGAACTATAAAAACTGACTTCTAATTTTTCTGTTTTTAATTTGAGTTTCTTAGTTATATCAACATGACAATTGGCCAACCTAAAAATGTAAGTTCCCTGGTCTAAAAAGTTTCCATTTTGATTTTATAATAATAGAGACATAAGGATTCAGATAACTTTCATTATTTGACCTGGTTATCAGCAAAGTAATTTAAAATTGTGTTAAGACCAATTTTGTAGGAGATTTTAACAAAGAGGATCTCTACAAGGAGTCTAAGAGGACAGTTAGTGGGAAAATGCTTAGAGCACACCCAGACAAGAGAACTTCATCAGATGGTATCCCCAGACAGCTATATGAGATGAGACTTCTTAGCCTTAAATGGACAATTTTATTTATCATTTACTTTTTCTCTTTTTGTCTTTTTTCCTTTTATTTTTTTAATTAATAAATTTATTTATTTTTAGTTTTCAACATTTACTTCCACAAGATTTTGAGTTCCAAATTTTAACCCCATCACATCCTTCCCCCACCCCAAGATGGCATGCATTCTGAATACCCCTTCCCCTAGTCTGCCTTCCCTTCTATTTCTTCCCCCGTTCTCTTATCTCCTTCCCATTCTGTTTTCCTGTAGGGCAGGATAGATTTTTGTAACCCATTTCCTGTATTTCTTATTTCCCAGTTGCATGTGAAAACATTTTTTAATGTGTTTTTAAAACTTTGGGTTCCAAATTTTCTCCTCCCTCCCCATCCACCCTCATTGAAAAAGCAAGCAACTCAATATATAGTCTATACATGTGCAGTTATGCAAAACACTTCCATAGTAGACATGCTGTGAAAAATTAACTCTATTTCCCTTAAGCCTATCTTGCCCCCCCATTTATTCTATTCTTTTTTTGTTCCTGTCCCTCCTCAGAAGTATTTGCTTCTGATTACCCCCTTTCTCAATCTGCCCTCGTCTCTATCATTCCCCTACTCTCTTGTGCCCTTCACCCCTATTTTCCTGTAGGGTAAGACAGATTTCCATACCCAATTGAGTGTGTATGTTATTCCCTCCTTAAGTAAAATCCTATGAGAATAAGATTCACTCATTGCCTCTCACCTTCCCATTTCCCCTCCACTTTAAGAGCCTTTTCTTTTCTGGTTTTTTTTTGTGTGGGATAATTTACCCCATTCTACCTCTCCCTTTCTCCTTCTCCTAGTATAATCCTCTTTCACCCCTTAATTTGATTCTCCAGATATGACCCCTTCATCTTTAACTCACCCTGTGCCCTCTATCTATCTATCTATCTACATATAATTTTTTCCCTCCAACTACCCTAATACTGACAAAGTTCTCACCTTTCCATGCAGGAATGTAAACAGTTCAACCTTAATAAGTCTCTTATGATTTCTCTTTCCCATTTACCTCTTCATGTTCCACTTGAGTCTTGTATTGGAAAGTCAAATTTTCTATTCAGCTCTGGTCTTTTCATCAAGAATGTTTGAAAATCCTCTATTTCACTGAATGACCATTTTCCCCCCTGCAGGATTATACTCAATTTTGCTGGGTAGGTGATTCTTGGTTGTAGTCCTTTCTTCTTTGCCCTCCAGAATATTATATTCCATGCCCTGCGGTTCCTTAATGTAGAAGCTGCTAAATCTTGTCTTATCCTCATTATGTTTCCACAATACTTGAATTGTTTCTTTCTGGCTGCTTGTAATATTTTCTCCTTGACCTGAGAACTCTGGAATTTGCCTACAATATTCCTAGGAGTTTTCCTTTGGGGATCTCTTTCAGGAGGAGATCGGTGGATTCTTTCAATTTCTATTATGCCCTCTGGTTCTAAAATATCAGGGCAGTTTTCCTTGATCATTTCTTAAAAGATGATGTCTAGGCTCTTTTTTGATCATGGCTTTCAGATAGTCCAATAATTTTTAAATTTTCTCTCCTGGATCTATTTTCCAGGTCAGTTGTTCTTCCAATGAGATATTTCACATTGTTTTCTAATTTTTCATTCTTTTGGATTTGTTTTACAGTGTCTTCATTTCTCATGAAGTCACTAACTTGCTCTATTCTAATTTTTAAGGAAGTATTTTCTTCAGTAATCTTTTGGACTTCCTTTTCCATTTGGCCAATTTTGTTTTTTAGGGCATTCTTCTCCTCATTGGCTTTTTGGACCTCTTTTGCCATTTGGGTTAGGCTATTTTTAAGGTGTTATTTTATTCAGTATTTTTTGGGGTCTCCTTTAGCAAGCTGTGAGTTGTTTTTCATGATTTTCTTGCCTCACTCTCAGTTTTTCCTCTACTTCTCTTACTTGCTCCTCAAAATCCCTTTTGAGCTCTTCTAAGGCCTAGGACTGATTCATATTCTTTTTGGAGGCTTTGTATGTAGGAGTTTTGGCTTTGTTGTCTTCTTCTGGTTGTATGTTTTAATCTTCTTTGTCACCAAAGTAAGATAACATAGTCTGACTCTTTTTGCGCTGCTTACTCATGATCCTGGCCAATTACTGGAGTTTTAAACTCTTTGTTAAGGTTAAAGTCTGCTTCCAATGTGAAGAGTGTACTGTCCCAAGCTTTGGGGGTTTGTACAGCTGTTTTCAGAGGTACTTCTAGGGACCCGTAAATTTTCAGTTCTTCTAAGGTGCTATGATAAGGGGTGAGGTGTTTTCTCTCCACTGACGCAACAAGCTCCACCATGCCAGCACTACTCCTTGCCCCAGGACCACCCCTCAGAACTGTGACCCAGATCCAAGCACCAATAAAGCAATAGATTCCTGCCTTAGCACCGGCAAAGAGAACCCTGCAATCCCGCTCTGATCAGCCACTCAATTCCCCCTCAGTCTGTGGGCCGGAAGCTCAGGAAGAAGCTGCAGCCCCAGGCCAAGACTTGGGGCTGAGACCTAGCTCCTCTCTCACCACAGTCACAGACTTTTCCCACTGACTTTCTAAATTGTCTTTGGCATTCATGGGTTGAGAAATCTGGAAACCACCACAGCTGCCCGTGATTCAGCCCTCTGAGGCCTGCTCAAGGGTTGCTGCATCCTGGACGCCCATGCCAAACTGCAGTCCTCTCCCTTCCTGACATGATATACCTTTCTAATTAACCATTCAGAATGTCTTGGGCTGCAAATTTGTTTCACTCTGTTTTGTTGTGGGTTCTGCTGCTTTAGAATTTGTTTAGAGTCATTTTTCTTAGGTATTTGGAGGGGTTTGAGGGAGAGCTCAAGCAAGTCACTGCTTTCCCTCCGCCATCTTGGCCCTACCCCCCTTTGCATCTTTTATCTGTATAGTCGACTTACTAAAGGGGAATGCCCCTTTTGGTTTTGTCAATGCATCTACTTACTAAAGGGGACTGCCTCCTTTGGTTTTGTCAATGCATTGATCAAATTTTATTACCCTCATCCCACATTGTTACCTGTCAGAAGTCCCAAAACCTTTGATGAAATCTTGACCATATCAGTTAGTGATTCATTGAGAAGTCTACACCGCTCATTAGAATCACATGGGGAAATGTGAAAAATTACTTTTCATGCTCATTATCTTGGAGATTCAGAGCTTCCCCCAGCCCCCTTCTTACAAAGTTCTGACTTTAAGTTCAGCTTTTTTCCAAAAGGATATGACTAATAATGAGATTGCATTGACTCTGCTTATCTTGGTCAAACCCCATCCAAGCTCACAAGCAATTTAATCTAAGATAAGGAAGTCCATTGTGTTCTGCTCAGACTTGGGGAGACAGATTCTTTTGTCTAGGTAGCCAAAATCCTGGGGGTGGTCTGGTAAAAGAGATATTTTCTCTATCCAGAGGTAAAATGATGATGGGGTGACATCATCCATGTGCACCTTATATAAACTGTTTACCCTAATCCCAAAATGTGCTCAGTTCCAACACTGTATCTCCCATGCATGTGTGCTCCCACTTTGAGAGAAATTAACAATGACACAACTGAAACATCTTTTCTTTCTTAGACCAAACTTTACAGGTTGACGATACAAACACACACACATATATGCACACACATGTATAGGTAGGTATATGTGTTTGTGTATCCATGCATCTATGCATGTGTACATATGTATATACACACATATATACACATATATACATATATACACACATACACATATAGGTACTTATATGTACATAAACATGTAAATGTATATATGTATGGAGAGAGAGAGAGAGAGAGAGAGAGAGAGAGAGATGAAAGACATGAGAGATGAGAGAAAGAAAATTGAAGATAATTTCAGGTCATTTGATGGCTGGGGGAATGTGAAAAGGACTTCCCAAAGGAGATTGAAATTTGAGGTGAATTTTGGAAGAAGCCAGTCAGGGAGGAACAGGGGAAAGATGAAGAAAGAGATCATGTTAGGCATGACTGATGGCTAATGACAAAGAATAGCGATGGACAATGAAGTGTCATGAATGAGGGACCCCCATGTAGTCCAGGGTAGCTGAGTGTAGAATGTGGGAGGAAAGTCAAGTGTATGAAGGCTGGAAAGAGAGGAAAGGGGAAGTTTATGAAGAGCTTGAAATGCCAAATAAAAGATCCTGGAGATAACAGAGAATCACTGGAGTTAATGATTAGGAGAATGTCATGTGCAGATCTATGCTTTGGGAAAAACATTTTTGCACCTAAATGGAAAAGGAATTGGAGTGTAGAGAAACTTGAAGTAGGAAGACCAATTAGAAGCCTATTGCGTGGTTCAGACAAGAGTCAAGTCAGCAAGTCCACAAGCATTTATGAAGCACTTACTATGTGTCATGCGCTGCTCTAAGTGCTCAGGGGTACAAATACAAGCATAAAGACCATCCTGCTCTTAAGGAGCTTGCATTCTGATGGGAGAAGACAATATATAGAAGAAAGCTGACAAGACCTTGGGGACAGAGGGAGAGGGGAAGTTACCCATGGAAGGCATGGTGCTTCTGTCCAGAAATTAAAGCATGACTATTTAGGGCCCTTCCCCAAAACAGAGGCTCTGGAAGAAATCATCAATGATGGAAGGGGACCTGAGAAGCAAGGGAGGAAGGCAACTAAAACATGGTGGCAAAGTCTAGAGAGAAGCATCTGGAGAAGTGATAAGGACCTAAAGAAGGATGGTGGCTGTGTGAGGAAAGAGAAGGGGACAAATAGGAGACATATGATGGAAGAAAAATGAATCGTGGGGAAAGCTAGAAACTTCTTCAGGGAAGACTTTATATTGTCTTGTCTCCAAAGAACATGCCTCAAGTCACTTTCCCATCCCAGGGAACAAATTATTTAGGGACAAACTGACCTTCCTTAGGTTCTAGAGTTCCCATCCTTTGTTCATTTTCATACTTACCATACTTGTCTCTCACTATTTTGAGTTCTATCTCTAAATGCTGAGAAATCTTTCCTTGTTTTCAAAAGTTATGATTTCATAGATAATGATCATTTTTCTCAAGTAAAGATCACTGTAGCACCCTACATTTGACAGCTATAGACAAAAGATTTTCACGTCCTCTTAAGAGTTGGTTTTTTTGTGTGGCTATCATCATCCATTAATATACCATTACTCTCCCCACCTAGTAAATGCCCTCTTTGCAATGAATTAAAATCAGCCCTGTGTGAGAAAGCACACCTCATTGTGAATCTCTAGAAATGGAGAAAAACTCAGTGCCTACAAATTACAAAATATCTGAAGTATATGAACAGCACTACAAAAGCAAAAAACAAAACTCTGAAAGACTTCAGAACTCTGATTAAAAGACAAAAGTATATTGACTTCAAAAAGCTGGAAGTAAGTCTTCCTTTCTTCAGCTAAATTGTAAGCAACCAGAAGACAGAGAATGAAGTGATAATTCTCTGTTCCCCACAGAACTTAACAATGCTGAGCATACAATAGTGCTCAGATAATTACTGACCCATTGATATTCTCTAGTCTTACCTTTATCCCATCTTACAAGAAGTTATATCCTTCCTGTGATCCTGAGGAGAGACAAAGAAAGAGTATTGATAAGGAAAAAGTGAATATTGGAGAGATATCTAGTGTATTGAAACCCTCGCTTGTCCTCAGGGAATTTCCCACCCTCTTCCCTTCATGAGATAATTTGAAATGACAGGTTCCTGTAGTGTCCAGATAGATGGTTGGGAAGGAACTAACTCCAAATGTTGTTGTTATTGATGATGATGATGATGACGATGATGATGATGGCCAACGTGCTCCATTTGGCAGATGCAGACATCTCCACACTGGGGATGGAGTGGTCATTTCCAGCACCAATAAGGGCCTAGAAAGTTCAAACTCCATTATAGATTAAATATATATCTACAACCCTAGCTACCTCTTCTGGCCCAATCAAGAGCTATTTGCCTTTAATGGTATCAGGAAGGAGACTAATGATAGAAGAGAACCAGACTGTGGCATCTAGGGAGAGCCATCATTGCTAGATATCCTGTCACTTCATGCTCAACTGGAAGAAAAACAAATGCAATTCTGTGGGAGAGTTAATACAATTTTTCTTATCAAAATCCTATCTCAGTCTCCATTGCATAGAAAGGTTCCAGTGGCCCCCCCGATTTTCCCACAGCCTGGATGTAGCCATACACCTTGTTATATAAGCCATACTCCTTGGCTAGCAGGAAGCAGCCATGGATCATCAATCCATCAATGATGCTGAATTATTGCAGCTCAGACTCACCACCATTTTAGGATATAGTGATATTAGCAGGTGAGTTTTCTGATTGCAGATTCTTCAACTTTACAACTGGGCACTAAGGCCATTTTTCACAGATCTCTCACCAGTTCAAGTGGTTTTCAGATCAAACATTAAAAGATATTCCCAGTCCCATTGAAGAAATTAATTGGATACATGTTTGCACCTCTTGTGTGAAGCAATTAATTCTCCAAATTTTTCCTCCAAATCTCTCTTCTAATTCTTTTCTTTACACTATTCTTTCATTGACAATGTCACCTTAAACTCTTTTAAAAATACTTTTAAAAATTCTTGCATCATTTCTTCTAGGAATTACAACTGACCTGTCAACAAAACACCAAGAAATGTTGTTTTTTTTCAATCTATTTTGGAGTTGTTCTCTTCTGAATTGGATTTCTAGCAACCTAGCATTATTTATACTGATGGTTTTTTTTGCCTATTCATTCTTCCAGCTTTACTTCCTAGATTGGTATTAGACTCTATATATTTCTGAAGAAAATATCAAGGCTGTGAATGGTCCTGGTCGTGAGTCCTGCTGCTGCTTTCTCTGGGAATTGCCTTCTTCAAGAATCACAGGGGCAGCTCACACCAGGGAGTTACAAATATTCAGTGTCCTCTGATCCTCTGACCTAGAGCATGGTCTGATCATTACCCTCCTGAACTTTTCAGTCTCTAAACCTTTAGTTAGGTCTGGGCAATGCAGCTGCAGTTTAGGGCTGGAAAGGACTCTACCAGTCATTTGGTCCAACCTCTCCCCAGCCACTATTTTATAGTACAGAATTTGAGCACCAAGACCAAGGTCACACAGCAAATCATTTGGAGAAAATCATTCTTTTCTTCCACAGTTCAAATCTAACATCCTTTTTCCTGACCTCCCCAAGAGATAGAGAGATCATTTCTTTGAATCTTCTTTGGACTCCTATATCAATTTTTTTGTATGTAACACACATCTTGTGTATCAAATTATTAGTTATATTGTCATATGAACAGGGATTATGTGCAGTATTATACTTTGTATGTCCTACCACCCCAAGCATGGTGCTGAGCAGGGTGCAGTTACTTAACAAATATTTGTAGTTTGGATGACTGGCCACATGGGGGCACTTCCTGCTCAGTGTATCCACAGCTAACACAAGGCCTGACTAGACTTGTGGGTTCTCTTAAACCATCCCACCCTCCTAGGACTAAGAGTTCTTGCTCTGGTCCTGACAAACAACTGATGAGACACCACTGTCCCAGGCTCAATCCCCTGAAATGGGTGGTATTCATGAAACACTCACCTACAGAGGTTGTGCTGTCTGTAATCATGAAGAATTTCAAGGTTCTGACTAATGTCAATCAAATTATGGACCCCAAAGACAGAGTTATGGGAAACTCCAGCTACCAGGGCAGGCTATGCTGCAGTGAAGATCGCTGAACACTGTCAGAAGGTCCTTCTTCTGGCACTTTATGCCTGTAAGATAATCTTCGCTGGAACATAATTCTATTATAGCCCAGAGGACTTTTTCCCCAGGACAAAGAATCCTTAACTCCTGTTGTGTGATCAGAGAGCTCCTGGCTATAGATTCCAGGACCATCAGCTTAAAAAAGAAGTTGTACTAGTGGATTTGGGGTCAGGGAATGTGTCTACCAGCAGCAACAGGAAATAAGCCCTACCTGCGTCAGAGATGGGGAAGTGAGAGAGGCCTTGGGGCAGGTTGGGTCTGGGCAGGTCATTTCCAGTTCATTAACATGTGATCATGAGGACACAAGAAAGTGCATCCTGTTTCAGCCTTCTCAATCTCTCTTGTGTAGTATCAGCTTCTGAGCTGCTTTCTAGGGACAGATGAGGATATCTCCCTTCCCACCATTCCCATTCCAGAATGCTTTCTATAATGTCTAAGATTGGGTACCAATCACCCCAGCTTCATTAAATTCCTTCCAATCTCACCTGTAAGGGGAAAGCAAGCAAAGCTTATTCCCCAGTAACACCAAAGTTAAAATGAACTTAGTAGTTCAAACATATCAGCGAAAATTGTAAGATAGAAAGACTTAGAATGAGGTTTGATGGGGAAAGTTGAGACTTTTACGCCCTCTGCATCTA
The DNA here is from genome assembly GCF_900497805.2 of Vombatus ursinus. Lineage (NCBI taxonomy): Eukaryota > Metazoa > Chordata > Mammalia > Diprotodontia > Vombatidae > Vombatus > Vombatus ursinus. The sequence goes on along the minus strand of NW_020954604.1, from coordinate 12,577,703 downwards.
CTTTGGGGATGCGATGAAAAAGACTTGTGAGAAAACACAAACTTATGTTTACTTTTTTTTTAATGTTGAAAAGCATAGGAATAAATGAACCTTTCCTCAGTGTGGCAAATAGTATCTATCTAAATCTGAAGAGCTCGCATTAGCTGTAATAGAGAAACAGCACTATATGACATTCTAATTATGTCAAGGATAAAGCAAGAATGTCCACTTTTAAAATAAAATATTTTTTGATTTTTATTGATTTATTTTTAGTTTTCCATAATCACTTCCACATGCTTTTGAGTTTTAAATTTTTCTCACTCCCCCCACCTTTCTCCCCAAGATGGTGTGTAATCTGATATAGGCTCTACATATACATTCCTATTAAATATATTTTCACATTCGTCATGTTGTAAGGAAGGATTAGAATCAATAGGAGGAACCACAGGAAAGTAGAAACAAAGCAAAGCATGAAAAAAAATAGCAAATAGTATGCCTCGATCTACATTCAAATGCCACAGTTCTTTCTCTGCACGTGGATAGCATTTTCCCTCATGAGACTTTTGGGGATGTCTTAGATCCTTGCATTGCTGAGAAGAGCTAAGTGTATCAAAGATAGTCCTCACACAATGTGGCTGTTACTGTGTACAATGTTCTCCTGGTTCTATGCACTTCACTCAGCATCAGTCCATATAAGTCTTTCCAGGTTTTTCTGAAGTCTGCTGCTCATTATTTCTTAAAGCACACTAGTATTCCATTACATCCATACATCACACCTTGTTCAGCCATTCCCCAATGGATGGGCATTCCCTCAATTTCTAATTCTTTGCCACCACAAAAGAGCTGCTATAGATACTTTTGTACGTGTGGGTCCTTTTGAGGATGTCCATTTTTATCCTGATTATTTGGTATTGTTATAGAAATGCTAGCCTTTTTTTTTCTTCTTTGCTTTTTAGTAGAGTTTCTTGTAAGCAACCAATTGGGAGGTTTTGCTTTCTTATGCAATCTCTCACTCTTTCTAGCTTTATTGGATTGCTCAATATATTCACATTTAAAATTGTGAGAGTTAGGTTGATATTTTCTGATTGTGAAACTGCTGGTACTGAATATGTCATTTTCTGTTGGAGACCCTCCAGGTAAATGCTAAGCATCAACTCCTCAGAGAGCCCCAGCTGGGAGTACAAGGGAAGTAGTCTTCCCTTACATGACTTGGAATTGTTTTTGCTTTTTCTTTGTGCCCACAGCACTTATCCCAGTCTCTGTCACATTGTAGTCCTCTGATAAATAACTGCTGACTGATTGATCAATTGATTGTTTGAGAGCAGGGCTGACTTTCAGTCAAATTGTAAAGTAGATGAAGTTGGTATTCGGTGCCCCCAAATCCTCTTCCTGTTTCCTCTCCTTCCTATGACCCACTTTCCCAAGATTCATTGCCATCTCTCCCAGATACTCTGACAAATAATTCTTTGCATTTATTTCTTTTCTATTTTTATTTCTAAATTAAGACTTTGTAACAGTTACTTTTGCTTAAAGTACTTTAAAGCAACCCTGTTTTCCAAAGCTCTTTTCCTGTTATCAATAAACACCCCTTCCTGTTTGTCAATCCTTCACACAGTTTTAAAGTTTTACTTCACTTTTAATTTTACTTTCCCTTCTTCCTTACATTTAGTTACCTATTTCTTCCCTTCTTTTTCTCCTCTCATTTAATTATTTAATTCAAAATCCTCCCTCCCTAATTCTCCAAATTCTTCAAAAAAATTCTCTTCCTTTCTATAAAAATGCTTTCTTATTTTTTCTATACTTTAATTTTCTTCCCTTAATGTGTATTTTTAGCTCTCATTCCTTGATTCATGACCAGTATATGTATTTATTCTTTCATTAATGTCTTTGTGTCCCTCATTAAATTAAAGCTTCAAAAATACCAAGTTGCAGTTTCCTCTTCAAGCCCATTTTGATGTTATTTCCAATGTAGGTCTTGCTTCCTCATCCCTCTTTTCTATTGTGCCTCGGTCTTAAAGTTGCCATTCATAGGGAAGTTGATGAGTACAGAAGCATTGTCCTAAAGGAGAAATTTGCCCGTGTCTCAAATCCCTCAGTCCAATTCTGCTCCTCATCTTCCTTGGGATCATTCTTTTCATTTACCATGCAATATTCTCCTTGAATCCATGCTTTCTCACTCTTCTGGATTCTAGCAGCTCCAACAACTCTGATGTCTATTCTCCTGAGGAAGGGTGTGGACCACTTTCTCAGAGGAAATAGTTTTTCCATGGTTCATGGTGTTCCTATCAACCAACCCATTGTACATTCGACAACTCATTTGTGATGGAATAGAACTCTCCCCTTCCTATACTTCTCTATTGAGTTATGGTCTCTCTCTTTCTTCCTCCTTTGATCCCTCTCTTTGCCTCCTAACTTCCCCTTTTCTTCTTCCTGAGAGATGGCAGAACCCATTTTAACTTTGTGGTTTATCATTGATTTAATCAGAGTACATCAAATATTCCCATCCAAACTCTGCCCCACCTCGACCCTTTTTATGCCCTTTCTCATTGGGAAAGGTGGTCTCCAAGGTATATTGATTCACCCATAGGGTGGATTAAGGTTTTTGGTCTATAGCAGTGATTTTCATTGTTCTTTGATTCACAAATCCCTTTTCAGTAGGAAAATGTATTGTGAATGCCTGAGGTTATTTTACATAACTGTCTTAAAATTCTTTTAGATTTTTTAAGTGCTTAAAATAACTACAATGATAACCTTTGCTCCCAAAGCTCCAAATTGAAAATTAAATTATATGGTAATGAAATATAAAATATTGTTATGCTTATGATTTTGAAAACACTAAATATAAATTTATAAAACCCTAACTATAAAATAATAATGCATATTTTATTTGGGTCACTGTAGAATTAGAAGAATAATTCAGTCAGACGTCATATGCTTGCTGCTCTCTGCAAGACTTTATTTTAGATTTCTTTATTTTACAAATTTTGTTGAATATAAACAATATTTTAATTAAATAAGTTGTAAGAAATAAGATGATTTTCACAACATTATAATCATATATAAGTTTAATTTCAATATTAATTTTTTTCATTTGGACAAAAGTTTGCAATATTTGACCCAACACCAAACCAACACAGTCTTAAATTTGGTTCTGCATCAAGTTTATTTCTGGATTTTGATTTCAAACTAGAAAAAAGTCAAAATGCTCACTGGCATAAATAGGCAATGGAACTTGTTAGGAGAATCTTATAATTACTGTTGCAGAAAAATGGAAATTCATATTTTAATTAGTGAAAAATCTATTGGGCTCTAATTTTAGAAGGGTATTTGTAGTCCAAAATTCATCAATATGTCAATTGTATTTTCTTTTTTATCCATTGTCAATCCATATCTGTTTCTCTCTCTTTGTTCGTCTCTGTCTCTCCCTATCTCAGTCTGTCTCTCTCATTGACTCTGAACCTCTATCTTTCTCCTTGCTCTGGCTTCCTTTCTCAATCTATCCCACTCAAACTTATAAGATTAGGAAAATCAGAATGAGTGTCCATGTACTTTATTAGTAGTATCAAAGAATGTAAGAAACTGCAGATAGATGTTGAAACAAGTTATGACCCACTGTAATATGACACGTAATCAGGGCGGAATTTTTGTCCATTCTTCCTGCCACCCTCACAGATGGTCTGAAGGGGTACTGAAGGAAGAGACTGAGATTTAAATCCTAGATAGACCTTTGCCCAATACTTTAATCTGGGGAAAGAGGAGTTGAAGGAAGGTGTAGCTTGAACTTCATCCAACTCACAAAACAGAACTATAGGTTTGGCAGATTAGTGTCCTACCTCAACAGCTCTTCCTAGCCTTTTCCCCAAACAAGACACTCTTCTCCACTTTCCCCCCTATTTCCTGGTTCACGTACCATCCTCAAAGAAATTTTGGTTCCTCTTGAATTACCATGCTTGAGATGACAAGATCGGTGCCCATCCCATGTTCTTGATGAGCTCAGAAGAAGAAGGAAGACCAGAGCAGCACAGAGTCCTGCTTATTTTCTACTACATGGTCTCCAGGTGGAAGTTCACCTCAAGACCAATATCTTTGAACCTTTGAGTAACTCAGAGTACCTGTCTTCATACACATAGCCCAGCCTAGTACATTTTCATGCTATCTCTGTGGTGGTGATGATCTAATTCCAGTTATATTTAGCTTATAAGGAAAATTTGTTGTGGGGTGGGGAACGGGAGGAGGATTACTGGGAAATGTCAGCTATGGAAAAGAAGGAAGCATTAAATAAAACATGTTAAAAAAAATAAAATGGGGAGATTCGACTAGGTGAGCTCTAGGTCTGCTCCAACTCAAATTCTGTGATCCATGGTGAATTCAGAACCAGATTATAAGACTTTTTTACTGTCTCCCTTGCTTGGTATTTCACCTCCCACTTGACCATTTTTTGTTTTGTGCTTTCAAAACCAAAGATCATTCATTCTCTTTGGTAGAGAAAACAGAGGCACAATAAGGATGGATTACTTCTGCCTTCTCTGAATTCATCTGTTATCTCTGTTTCATCTATTCCCAGGGGTGACACTATCCCTTCAATTCTATCTCCTCAACATCTCTCACATCTGTCCTTTTCTCCATTCTCACAACCTCTACCCTTATTTCAGGCCCTTATGACCTCTAACCTAGACAAGTGAAATCATATCTGACCTGGTCTCCCTGCTTCCATTCTCTCCCTTCTGATCAATCCTCCACACAACTGCCAAGACAGTCTTCATGAAGGATAGCTCTGACATTGTCAAGGACAAAATGTGAAATGTTCAACCTCATCTTTAAAGCCCTCCACTAGAGACAGGGCCCTAGACCTGAAGCCAAGGAGATTTGAGTTCAAATCCAACTCAAATACTTACTACTATGTGCCCTTGTGCAAGTCATTTAACTTCTCTTAGTCTCAGTTTCCCCATCTGCCAATTGAGAGAGGTTTGATTCAAAGGCTTTTAAGGACCTTTCCAGTTCCAAATCTAAGATCCTGTGATTCCCACCTCCCTTTTCAGTCTGATGTCCTATCACTCACTTTCATGAATGTCCTGTTTCAGTCAAACTGACCTGCTGCTAGCTGTTGCCCATATTTGATATCACAAACCCTACCACTCATACATTTCATCATACATGTGTTATTCCTTGTCTGGCATGTAGTTTTTGCTCATCTCTGCATCTCAGAGTCTGTAGCTTCCTTCAAAGCTCAGCTCAGAGTCACATCCTTCACTGGACTTTTCTCCATTCTGTTTCTCCTCTATCTCTCACCCTCACTCTGAGGTGTCTGTGTCTATCTCTCTTGAAATGACTCTCAAGAAGGAATCTGTTGAGTCAATTCTTTTATGGTCCATAAAAATGAGTGATACATTTGCGGTTTCAGAACACATTTCCTTTCTTTGCTAGATTGGAACAAGGCCTTGTCACTTTGCTAGGTGCTGGTTGGTTGTTGTCCTTCATGCTTAAAGAAGACCAAAATGATATCACTATGTTGTAGTCAAGGTACAGTGTGTGACTGCAGCTGAACAGACCAATATGAGCTCAGAACACTCTACTACAATTCAGCTACAATAGTCCATATGAACATTTGGAGTGGAGATGTCTAAATTTGTGCATCTCACAGTTTTTTTTTGAATCACTGCAATTCTGTTTCACTCATAGAACACAGTACCTTCTTTGATGTAGGCACACCATGCTGGGCTGTCCTTTGCCATTGTCTCCCATGTCAAGCAGTTGATACCAAAGCTCTTCAGAGAAACTTTGGGAATATCCATGTATCTTTTCTTGTGACCACCATGTGAGAGCCATGTGAGAGCCTGCCTTGGGTGAGTTGTGCTCTCTGTAATGGAGTTTGAATGCTTGGCAGTTCAGCCCCAGAAAGACCTCAGTGTCCAGTACCTTATCTTGCAGGGTGATCTTCAGAATCTTCCCAAGACAAGTCAAATGGAAGCAGTTCAGTTTCCTGGCATGACTCTGATATACTGTCCAGATTTCACAGGCATACAATGAGTTCAGCACAGCAGCTCAGAAGACCTTCAGTTTGGTAGGCAGTCTAATACCTCTTCTTTCCCACACTTTCCTTTGGAGCCTCCCAAACACTGGGCCAGCTCTGGCATTGCCTGTATTAACCCTATTGTGAGGTTGTCAGATTGACTGAAGAAGTTGCTTTAGACCTCTGAGGCTGAACAAAACCTCTGAGCTTGTTCAAATCAGAAATTCACTTGCCAAGCACAGAATTGAGATAGAGTCTTCTCAGAGAAGGAATAGTTTGGGGAAGGGATGGAGATTGCTTCAGCCTTATCTAGTCTCCTCCCTGACCCACTCCCCACATTCAGTTCAGGCCACAGGGAGGACCTGGTGAGTTCTGAAAGGTCTCAAGGATTTTGGATCTCCCATCAACCCAGGAATCTCCCAGGAAGAGCTGATGGCAGTGTCTGCATCAGGAGCCAAGGATAGACTGGATGCAGATTCAAAGCTATATAGAGAGCCCAGCATCAAAAAAACCAAGCAATTTCTTCATACCTAAGGAGAACATCTTGAGGACTCCAGCAAAAGGACTTTCAGAAGCTTTCTTTCCCCTGAACTGTGTATGTACTAATGGAAGAAAGGGCCATAGACATTTGGGGAGGTGCATGTACCAACTATTCTTAATATACCACCTTAGCAAATACCCTTTTCTAAAGCTAATTAAGTTTGGTTGACTAATTGATATCAACTTCCAATCATGGGTGGGGGTGGCATGGGAATATAAGGGTAGGTCTTATGATCAACTATAGCATTAGAAAAGACATTCCATAAATCCTTCAGTCTGATCCTACAGCCCTGAGGGGACACCATAGCCATGCTCTGGGGACTTGGCTGGTCAGTGCAAGGGAAAGTTGTAATAATCTCCTCAGGCCATTGTTATATGCATAATTTTGGATTTACTTATAAGTATATATGACATACCTGTCCATATAAGCTACTGTTATGTAACATTTGTTTGTGTCTTTTCTTTTTTATTTTTGTGCTTATGTCTTCAATATCCAACCTAGTGCCTTGTATAAAGAAATCATTTCAATCCATTTTTTCCCCTTGCCTTTCATTGCCAGTTTCTGTGCATTCTGAACTTTGGGTGACATTTCTCTTTTAGGTCTGTCCACTTCTTTTGAATCCACAATTACCTGCCTTGGTTTCCATCTTTTATAAAATATGCTGGCCAAAGGCAAATCTCAGCCCACTCTGACTCCTCAGCCTGTGGAAATAGGCCATATGCTTCTTGTTTTTAAAGTGACTTTAGCAGCAAAAAACCAACTCTGAAGTCCAGTTCAGACTCTGGTCAGATCTCTCTCCAGACAGAAGAGTTCCACTCAGGAGATTAGTCTATTGAATTGGAGTTGAGAGAGATGATCATCAATGCCCACCTGTCATGGTCCCTGCTCTTCCAAAGTATCAGCCCTTCCCACTACTCTCAGGAGTCTCCAAACTGATTCATTTATTCTAACCAGTGGATGAATGTGAAATATATCTGTCTACTAACAGAAAATGAGCTTCATACCCCTGTCCCATTCACCTCCTGCCTTCCTAAGACACACATCCTGGGCCACCCTTTTCAGTGCTGGCTGCACTTCTCTCATGCATGCCTTCCTCCACATATCAATACACACACCTGTCTTGGAAGGGAAATCCCATGAATGAATTAATGAATGAAAAAGCTTTTATTAAGTGATTTCTATGTGTCAGGTGTTCTGCTAAATATTGGTGTACAAATACAATCATGCACCTCATTCTCTACCCTCATGGAGTTTACATTTTAATAAAGAGAGACAAGATACACAAAGGAACTGGAGCCAGAAGAGATGGTGTAATATGGGCTGCAGCATGGTTTGGAAATGGCCAGGAAGTGACCTGGAGGCCCAGGTGAAGGCAAAGTAAGAGAAAAGCTCTCTTTTCAGAAATTTTTCCCCATTACCACTTCTAGATGTTCTCTCTACTGCCATTACTGGGAAACCTCTCTTTAAGATTCACTTGGTACAAATAAGTCACCCAATCTAGATTCTGGTGGTGATTAGCTACCTGACTCCAGGTCATTCTTCCTCTTTTCTTTTTTTATTGATTATTTTTAAATAATATCTTATTTTTCCCAATTACATGTATAGACAATTTTCAATGTTCCCTTTTTGGGGGCAATTAGTGAATTGCCCAGGATCACACAGATAACAAGTGTGTGAGGCAGGATTTGAACTCCTGACTCCAGGGTTGATGCTGTATCCACAGAGCCACCCAGTTGTTCTTTAACATTCATTTTTAAAAAAATATTGGGTTCAAAATTTTGTCCCTCTGTCCTCACCTCCCACTTCCCTAAGACAGTAAGCAATTTGATATCAGCTAGATATGTGCAATCATGTAAAATATATTTACATATTGCTCATCCCATTTTGAGGGTGTGGATGCCCATCAATTGGGGAATGGCTGAACAAATTGTGGTATATGAATGTAATGGAATACTATTGGACTATAAGAAATGATGAGCAGGTAGATTTCAGAAAAACCTAATAGATTGACATGAACTGATGCAAAATGAAGTGAGCAGAACCAAGAGAACATTGTATACAGTAACAGCAATAATGTAAGGATAATCAACTGTGAATGACTTAGCTCTTCTCAGCAGCACAATAACCTCACTCTTTCCTTAAAAAGTATAGTCTCTAGCTCATAGTCTTCCTCTGAACCCCAATGCCCTGTCCTGAACTTTTGGGTACTTCCCCATACACATTGATGTTTTCTCAACTATCCCTAACCTCCCAGTTTCTCAATCTCATCAACTTCCATGACCTATTCCTTCATTCCACCAGAACTGCATGTAAGAAAGGCCATACTTTTGATCTCACTATCACCTCCATTTCTTCCACTTTCATGATCACACATTCTCTACCTCCTATATTTGAAAATAAACTCTGATCATTCCCTCATTCCTCCTAAACTTACTCTGCCCACACAATTTTCTTCAGCCTTTCCACCCCTCAGTTCTCTCCCAGGTGATCACCCCTCCATCTCCCTCTCCTATTTATGTACTATGTCAAGGTTCTAGAAGAAGTCACACAATCTGGGTCCCAGGGTCCACTATACATTTATGTTATCTAACTTCAACTGGGACCTTAGGGCAGGAAAGCAAACCTTTTATTCCTCCCTAATTGATTCTTTATCACACTCTCCAAAGCACTTGTTCTAAACTGTTTCTTCTCTTAAGCTTCCTCTAGCATCCCTGCTCCCACCCTCTCAACAGATAACTGAGACAAATCTCATTTTATTTGGTGTTCATTAAATTTAGAATAAAAGTTTTAAAAGTAACACAAATCTTAAAAAAAGAAATCTAAGTTTAGAGCAGGGGAGAGAATGAGATGGTTAAGATGGGCAGAGGCTACGGAGGCAGGAGTGTGGAGAAAATCAGTGGGGACCAGGGCAGGTGCTTAGGTGGGCAGTGGTCAAGGCCAGGACTGAATGGTGTGGGGAGAGGCTAGAATGGGAGAGATCAGCATGGTGTAAATGATATGACAAAATTTCAGATGGTAATACTGAATGGGACAAAGGGAAATGCTCAAATACTCAAATGAAGAAAGAACAACTGGATAAGTTAATTGAACAAAAAAAAATCACATCTACATAACATTTTGCAGTTCACAAAGTTTGTGGGAGGTAAATAGTACAAATATCATTATCCACATTTTCAACATGAGGAAACTGAAGCTCAGAGAGGTGAAGCAATTTTTTTCAGTCACACAGCTACTAAGTGTTAAGTAGTGGGGAATAAATTTTCACAAATTTGGAGTAGACAGGATAGAGGTGTATTGAAGAAGAATCATGAAGAAAGTAGAAAACAGTAGGGGAGAAATGAAGAATTTCATGGATTATAAGTTTATGCTAAGACACATATCCTGCCCTTTTCTGCCTCTGTGGCTTTGCCTACACTATTTCCCATGCTTGGAATGCTCTTCCCCACCCTCTCTGTCAAATTTCTATCCATTTTCTAAAAGAGATGAAATGCCACCTCATTCAGGAAATCTTCACATCATTGATAACTGATTCACTGATTCACATCATTGGTAACAACTGCCCCCACTTTGGAGCTCATCTAACACTTGGTTTTCTCCTCTCAGGTATATTTATCATAGTTGGTTTTATTCTATGGTTATTCATGTATTTCTTATATTCCCCTATTAAGTTCCAGTAAACAGGAACCTGCCTAGCGTCTAATCTAACATTCTGCACATAGTGGACATTAAAGCAATTTTTAATAGAATTGAATTTTAGAGGTAGAAGGGATTGTAGAGAGAGAAAAGATGTCTAACTTGAAAGAGTTAGAAGGAAATGGGTGAGAGGGAGCAAGAGAAAGACTTGCTGGTGATGGTGTGAGAATTCTCAGGCTCATTAGCATTTGTGTTTTCCTTGGCATGATACTTACTGGTCAACAGACACTACAGTGTCTAACGTGTTCTCTCTCACTGGGACTGGACAATATATGAATGAATGAAAAAAAAACATTTATCATGTACTTGTTCAGTGGTTTTAGTCATATCAACCTCTTCATGATCCTATTAGGAGTTTTCTTGGCAGAGATACTGGAATTGTTTGTCATTTCTTTCTCAAGCTCATTTTACAGATGAGGAAACTAAGGCAAATGGGGTTAAGTGATTTGCCTAAGGTCACACAGCTAGTAAACATCAGAGGCCAGATTTGAACTCAGATTTTCCTGATTCCAGGCTTAGCACTCTATCCACTGTGCCACCTAGGTGCCATACACATACACACATACACTCACCTATCACTTATTATGTGCCAATCACTGTGCTAAGTGCTGGGGATATAAATATGCAAGCAGGACAGCCCCTGCCCTCAAGGAGCTTACATCCTAAGAGGGCAGGCAAAATACATAGGGGTATAGATATCCCTATTTCTTTTGCCATTAGCTGCTCTGCTTGGTTTTAACTCCACCATCATCTTTATCATGTCCATTCAGGATAAACTCATCACAAGATAAACTCAGCATCAAAAACTCAACATCATGGAGATTGCTTCAGCTTTTCTGCTCATGCCTTATCAGTACCCTTAGCCACTTCTGCCTCTCTGATTGGAGGGCTGGACGGTGGAGCAGAAACCTCCTCCCATTGCCTCCCTTTATAGAGAGCTCTGAATCCCAGCCAGAAGAGATCTTCCTCTGCCACTACCTGCTCTGCTTGGTTTGGACTCTACAGGTGTCTTCATTTCACTCCCATGCCAGTTATCCTCTGGCACAGTTGGCACTGTTGTCCCCCTCACCCTTTCCTTTTCTGTTTTGTCTTCCCTCATTAGATTGTAAGTTCCTTGAAGGCGGGGAACTGTCTGCCTTTTTTCTTATTTGTACTCCTGTGCTTAGTACAGTGCCTGGCACACTGTGAGAGCTTAATAAATATGGATTGTATTGTATACTTCCTTTAATTTGTAGATCCTAGAGTTGTGGCTAGGGAAGGACAGCTGGAGCTTTGCCCCAGGGTGCTGACACCCAGTGTGAATGTCCTTCCCATAGACCTGTGTGTTTTAGCCCTCTACAGGTTTACACTGCGTGCTATGACCCTGCATCATTTCTAGCCCATGGCGGCCATTCCCAACGTCCCAGATCTGTACTATTCCCTTCTCTCCAAGCACAAGAGAGAATTGGCCAGACTCTTTGGGGAATGATCCATCTCCTTTTCCTGTGTGACCTCTCTGGGGCTGAATTATCCTTTTGTGCACCACTTTTCTTCCACACCCCACCCTCCATATGTTTTTATCCCAAGTAAAAGAATTCCTAGTAAAGGCTCTGTTGGATCCCTCTCCTCCACCCTACCCCAACTCCAACCTGGCCCCCTATATGACTCCTCTCAGTTGATGAAACAGTTTTTAGGGCAGGGATTTGTAACCTTTTTCTGTGTCATGGACCCTTGAACAGTCTAATAAGCTTATGAATTCTTCATAGTATGTTTTCAAGTGCATAAAATACTTGTGACTACAGAGGAAACTAAGTTGAAATAGTTATACATTTAAAAATCTTTGTCTTAGGGTGCCCTTCGTTCCGGAATCTAATGGCCACCACCTTGAGCTATTCTTGGTGGGTGGTGTTGTTGTAGAAGGGGCCCTAGATCTCAGGCCCCAGTTGTCTCAGGCTTCATTCAGAGTTAATAGCAACTGTGAAATTTGCCTCCAGGTGATGTCCAAGGCCTGATGATCATTACTCTTCTAGGAAGGAAATGGACGTGGAAGGGCACAAATGTCCCCAGAGGAAGGAAAGGCATCAGTACTGGAAAGAAAAGGCTTTTAGAGTAGGGAGAAAGGCCAGAGCCAGATATGGAGTTCATGGCAACTGTAGAAATCCTGTCTGTCAGGGGGATAGCTCCCCACTGCCTAGGAGCAGCAGGGGAAACACTCTAGGGAAGGAGAAAGACTAGGGGCAAGATTCTTGGGAATTGGCGTCACTGACTTCTCATCCATTCTGCTTAGCCCGGGCTAAAGTCAGGTGCCCTCAGCTCCTGTTTCATGCAGCTTTGCTGTGTAAGAACTTTCCTCAATTCCCTAAAGGATTGTGCTGGCCAATCAGAAGCCAGAGGACCTGCAGCTTCATTAGTTACTAGAGAAAACTATTACTTGATGTTCCTCTTAGGTTGCCTCTCTTCTCCCCCACACAGGAAAGGTGTGGCTCCTGTGGCCTCCAGAAAGCGTCTTCCCCAATATTTCTTTATTATCATCCTTCCCCTGGCATCTCCAGTTTCTTACACACTCAGCACCAACCAGGTTAGGTCTGGCTCTGTCCCTTGCCATTTGTAAAGACCACTAGCCTGCCCAAGATAAACGATAGTGATAATGGTGATACCTTACACTTGCACAATGCTATGCAATTTTCAAAGAGAATTACTGACTTTATCATATTCTATCTTCACAATGCCCCAGTGTGGTCAGTAAGTATCACCATTTTGTATATGAGGAAATGGAAGCTTAGAGAGAGAGAATGATTTTTCCAAAGTTTCACAGCTAATAAACGGAATAGCTTAGATTCAAACCCAGTTCTCCCCACTAGACTGAAATGGAGGAATTCAGCGAGATACGTGTGTGTGTATTTATACCTCAAACTCCTCTCTATTATTTGCCATTCTCTCCTCCATTGATCCACTCTCTGAAGTCCAGTCTTCTTGCCAAGGCCAACTCCTCTTCTGCTGTTTTGGATCCCATCCTCTCCCTAATCCTCTGGAAATTTGTCTTTTAATCATTTCTCTCTCTTTCTCTCTCTCTCTCTGTCTCCCTCTCTCTCTGTCTCTCTCTCTGTGTCTCTCTCTCTGTCTCTCTGTCTCTGTTTCTGTCTCTGTCTGTCTATCTGTCTGTCTGTCTGTCTCTCTCTCTCTCTCTGTCCTTCCTTTCCCCCTTCTTTTCTCTCATCTTTAATCTCTATCTACTGGCTTCTTCCTGATGCCAGGTTTTTTACCATTCTTGAAAAACCTTTATCATGCCACTCCTTCAGACTAATTCTACATCTTTCTTCCCTAAAAATGGTGTTTATTCTTGTTGCATCTACTTCTTCACTCCTACTTCCTTACATATCACTCAATTTTAATTCCTTGAAATATGACTTCTGACTCTACCACACAACTGAAACTGTTGCTGTGTGAAAAGTTATCAACCTAGTCAGGAAGTAGGGAACAGAGTTTTTCTCAGTTTCTGCAAAAAAGGGTGGCAGGATTTTGAGATTCCTGAGGGGAGAGAGTTGCAGATTGTAGAACAAACTTTGAAGAACCTGTTTGTGGAAAACCCTCCAGTCATGCCTTGAAGGATCTCCTCCAACCAACGAGAAGAAAGGGAAATGGTAGTATCATCTGTCTCCAGCAGAAAGCACCTAGCAGCTGGTCTATTCTTGGGGCTTAAATAAATCATTAGTGTAGAAAGAAGATATTTGGAATACTTAGTTGGAAGAGGGAGGTGGAGAGAGAAACAGAAAGAAACAGAAGGGGCAGCTAGGTAGTACTTTGGGCAGAGCATTGGATAGAGGAGGACCTGAGTTCAAATCTGCCTTCAGACACTTCACACTAGCTGTGTCACCCTGGGCAAGTCACTTAATCCCAATTTGCCTCAGTTCCTCACCTGTAAAATGGGGACATACTGAGGAAGGAAATGGCAAACCACACGAGTATCTTTGCTAAGAAAATCCCATGGACAAGTGAGTCCATGAGCACAAAGAGTCCAACACAACTGAACAATAACAACAACAACACTGTTCCTGTGCTGGGAATGACTTCCCCCACCCATTCCACCTGTTGAATTCCTATCCAGTCTTTTTTTTTTTCTATCCATTCTTTAAAATCTTGATGACTGAAAAGCCATTTCCCGCAGGCAGACCTCCCCATCAGGAATTGCGTTTCCTCCCTTTGGATTTCACCTAACCAGCACTTGGTTCGAGCCTCTCAGATGCATTCATTAGGGATGGTTTTGAACTACAGTTTTTTGTTTATGTGGCATATTATCCTGTTTAGCTTCATAAAGCAGGAACCCAGACAGGCTCTTTATGCGAGTATATGTGTGTGGGGGGGTGGGGAGGAGAAAGAGAGTGAGAGAGAGAGAGGCAGACAGGCAGACAGACAGAGACAAAGAGATACTCAGACATAGAGACAGAAAGAGAGACAGAGGGACAGGTAGGTGGCACAGTGGATAGAGCACCAGCCCTGGATTCAGGAGGATCTGAGTTCAAATCCGGCCTCAGATACATAACACTTACTAGCTGCGTGACCCTGGGCAAGTCACTTAACCCCATTGCCTAGCCCAAAAAACCCAACAAAACTAAACAAAAAACAAACAAAACCAAAAAACAAAAGAGAGAGACACACAGAGAGAGGTGGTGGTGGTGGAAGAAACTCTGAAATCTGTCTCAAGCTGACTTGGGCTTCATTCAGTATCAGCACCAAATGTGAGGGATGTTCTCAGCTGATGTCCAAGATATAATGATTGCCTTTCCAGGAAGACAATGGAGGTGGGTAGACAGGGATATTTTCAGAGGAAGGAAGAAAGCCAGCAGTGCTCTAAAGGAAATGTCTTGGGAGTGAGGACAAAGAGCAGACCCAGGATCCTAGTTTGTGGTCACCAGATGTTGGAGATTTCTTTAGGGAATAAATTCAGTCTTTCAGGGGCCTAATTCCCCACTGCAGTGGGACAGGAAGGGAAACCCCTAGGTTAAGGAGAAAAACTTGGGGGTGAGTTTCTGAGGAATCTGAATCAACCCCTTTCCATCCACTCCATTTAACTTGGACTAAAGTTACATGCTTTCAGCTCCTCTTTCATATAACTTAGCTCAATGGGGACTTTCCAACCTCAGTTCCCCAAAGGGCTGTCCTGGCCAATCAGCAGCCAAAGAACCAGCAATTTCATTAGTTACTAGGTAAAACTGTTACCTGAAGATCCCTTGGGTTGCTTCTTTCTTCCTTACCTAGCTCCTGAGGCTTGTAGAAAGTTTCTCCCCCAACATTATTTTTTTTACTACCTTCCTCTCCACACTCCTCAGTTTCTTACATGCCTCACCCCAACCAGGGCAGCAGACTGGGCTCTGGCCCTTCTCCTTTGTGAAGACCACTGGCCTGACCCCAGGAGAGATAGTGGTGATGATACCTTACACTGTGGGGCAGCATATTGACTTAGAAAGCTACAATTTAACATCATGTATGCTGCAATGTATTTTTATTTATTCTGTTAAACTTTCCCCAGTTATATTTTAATCTGATTTGATTCCACTCAGGAGTTTTACAGGTCACAGGCAGCCTACAGTTGTGAGTTTGATGCTTCTGCCTTACACTACAATGATACTGTACAATTTACAAAGAGTTTTACTCTCCTGACACTATTCTATCTTCATCATGCCCTGTGAAGTTGGTAAGTACCCCCATTTTACATGTGAGAAAACAGGCTCAAGGACAGGAAATGACTTGTCCAAAGTCAAACAGCTACTACATGAAATACCTCAACTGGAACCCAGATCTTTTGATGCCAAATACAGTGTACTTCCTATTATTCTGCAGTCCAGGAGTCTGGTGCTCTACACCCAATTCTTTGAGCTTTAGGGAGTAAGCTAGGGAGTATATTCCCTCTGGTCCATAGGATTTCACCCCCTTCAATTTTTTAAAGAACTCTTTCCTCATTTCTTTTTCACTTATAGGAATAGCAGGGGTCTCCTTTAATTTCACCTTCTGGATCATATCAATGGACATATTGTGCCCAGGGAATTCGAGGGTAGGGCCCCTGCCCCATTCCAGACTTATTTTCTCTGGTTAATCAGTCAGGCAGTCAGTCAACAAGCATTTATTAATATGTGCCAGTCACTGTCTTCCTTGAATTCTGATTTTCCAATCCCCTCATCCCCAGCCTGTATTTCTTCATGTAGCTTGCCCTACAGATAGGAATGGAAGGGAATAACTATTTATATAATGCCCACACTGTGCCAGACACTGATCTAAGTGTTTTTCTATTTTTTGCAAATATTATCCCATTCAGTTTCAAACTCTGAACCTTTTCTCATTTCACCCCTATATACTTCTGTCCCCTACACCTATCCTCCAAGATATCACCTCCTGCCTTACCAAGAAAATGATTATAATCTGCTGTAAGCTTCCTTTTCGCTCTTTCTCCCCACCTCAAAGTCCCTCTAGGTTATCCTGCATTCTTCCCCTCTTTGCTTCAGTCTCTCAGATGATCCTTCTCATTGCTAGGGCCATCCTATGTTTTTGGGATATGATGCTCCTTCTTTTCCTTCTCTTTGGGAAGCTAGCCTCTTTGATCATCCTTTCTCTCTCCTCACTATTTCTCTATATTAAGGTTTTTTTTTTCCTATAAACATGTTCATGTCTCTCCCATCTTTAAAATACCTTAACTTTACCATATTCCCTGTTTAGAGTATTATCTTATATCGATATTTTTTCACAGTGAAACTCTGTGAAAAAAGTGTCCACTTTCGTAGTAGTACCCACTTTTTAATCCTTTGAAATCTGGCTTCTGACTCTACCACACAACTAAAACTGTTTTCTGCAAAGTTATCACTCCTCTGGGCATGGGGACACACACCTGTAATCCCAGATACAATGGGGTGGCTGAAGCTGGTAGATTTCTAGAGCTCAGGAGTTCTGAGCTGTAGAGAGCTATGCAAATCCATTGTCTGCACTAAGTTCAACATTAATATGGTGAGTCCCCAGGAAGGGGGTAGAGTGGGACCACCTGTTTGCTTAGGAAGGGGACAAACCAGACCAGGTCAGACATGGAACCAGTCAAAGCTGTGCAGATCGATAGTGGGACTGGGCTTTGGTATAACCCCTGTATTTCCAGTCTCAGAGAGATGGGGAGACCTAATTTTTAGAACAAAATATAACAAAGTTATCACACCAATTCTCAATGGCTAAATCTTATAGTATTTTCTTAATCCTCATCTTTCTGGAATTCTCTGTGGTAGCTGATGTTATTAACCAATCTCTCCTCCTGAATATTTTCTTCTCCCTTGGTTTTGTGATACCGTTCTCTCCTGGTGTTCCCACCTGCCTGATCACCTCTTCTAAACTCCTTTGCTAGATCACTGTCCTTGTCTTATTCTCTAATCATACTTTTTCCCCAAGACTATTTTTCCTTCCCCACATCCTCTCTCTTGGCAATTTCATCAACTCACACAGGTTCATTTTTTATTTCTATATGTATAAATCCCAAATATATGTATCTAGCCTTTATCTCTCTAAATCTCTAAGAACAAAAGGTAATTCTTTAGTGGAGGCTTGTGAGTTATATTTTTTTCTTTAGTAGATGTCAACCAAGAGAGAAACTTGAATGTGACACAGTTGTTCTGAGGACTTCATATGTGAAAGGGGGACAGAGAGGTTGCCACAGGGACTACACACTATATCCCCCTGGTATACTGTAACCTTCTTGAAAGCAGGGACTATTTGCTTTTTTTTTCCCTAATCTTTGTATATCTAATCACTAATGTTGGGCTTTGCACATAGTAGGTGCATAATAAATACTTGTTCAATGAATTAAACATTGAAAGTAGAGTGAATTAGACCTTGAGATCTTCAGGAGATAGCTATGGCAGGAGCAAGGCACGGTGTCTGGAATGAATGGTTGGGGAGCCATGGTGGAAAGTGAGCTGGGGGCCTGGAAAAGAGGGGCTGGTTCTGGGAGGAACATGAAGTTATGGAGAGACAAGGGTTCTATATAGGTATAGAGGAAATATAAAGGGGATGAGATAAGAGAAGAGAAATTGGAAGAAGATGGCTGGGACTCAAGGTGCATTAGAAGCTACTAAGACCATCAGGTCTCTGGTGAAGCTTGCAATGGGCGTGAGACTCCCCAGTTTTGTCACTGAGATAGAATGATCTCATGGTCTGGATATGGATGGGACTTCTTTTTCTGTCTTCAAGGCTAAACTCAGGTCAGAATGTATTCATCTTCACCCTCAATCCTTAGTCACCATACTGATAAGTGACATTGACTCACTGAGTCACTGAGTACCATCACCTCATAAATACTGGATGCTGATTCTGATGTTGATGATGGGCTTGAAGCTAGGCCGTGGACCCAGTTCCCTCCCATGACTGA
>NW_020954604.1:12473283-12559096 GCF_900497805.2 Vombatus ursinus | reverse complement strand
GATGGGCTTGAAGCTAGGCCGTGGACCCAGTTCCCTCCCATGACTGAGCAGGCCTGAGTATGGACTCATCTTTCTTATACTTCCCATTTTCTCAGCCAGAAGTACGGGCGTCTAGTCAGCCAACAAGGAGCTGGCCATGTTACATCCTGTCCTAGGAGCTTGCCAGAGAAATACAGATATCTTGTCCCCAGTTTTCCCCATCTTGCTCTGTCTCTAGTCTAGACTTTGTTTTACACCCGTATGGAACTGCTGATTCACCAATGCTCCAGGTCCCTCTCAGATCCCAAGGTCTCTGCTTTTTATGTATCCAAGCATTCTCTCTCTCTCTGTGTCTCAGTCTTTGTCTGTCTCTTTGCCTGTCTCTCTCTTTCCCCTAATCAACTACCCCAAATACCTTCTTTCTGCAGTGATGATTTCTCTAATCCACTAGACTAGACCAACTGCTAGGCTCCATCTGCTGGAGACAGATGATGCTACACATTCCTCTACTCATCATTGGCTGGGACATCCTGCCCTTCCAAGGTAGGATCAGAGGGTTTCCCCAGACAGCTTCTTCAAAGCTTGTTCTTCCATCTGCAACTTTCTCCCCCACTCCAGGAAGCTCAGGATCCACCAGTCCTTCCTTACAACTGAAAGAGAACTACTCTGTTCCTCCCTTCCTGACTGGGGTTAGAGGCTCTGTGGATGGGACTCATGACTCTGAGGGATAAGGCTTGGGGGACACTTTAAGGGAGATGGAGTGGGGCAGGTGTGAGTGGAGTAGGGAGAGAGAAAAGGACATGAGTACACACTGACACAGCTATCAGCAAAGACTGATGGTGTTCATCCTACTGAGAGGGGCTGTATTAAACAGTCCTCCCTCTTCCTTACATCAGACCTTTCTCTACCTCATTTAAAATCTCAAGTGGAGATGTTTCATTGAAAGGGCATTTGTGATTGAGGCAGGTCTCAGCATGGACCTTTCTTAGCTTTTTCTTTACTGAAACCTAAGTACAGGCTCTTAGCCAGAAGAGACTTCCAGCATTAGCTATAAACTTCTAAGAGATACTGAGAGCTCAGAATCCTCTCTCCAGCACTTCTTGTATTGGGGTTCCTCATCCCTCATTAGATCTTGGTGCACACTCCAGTCATAATAACTGTGACCTGGCTCCTACCCACGTGGAGGAAGCTTGCAGTGGGAGTAAGAAAAGTGCAGGAGGGATAGTTGTGTGCTGCATGCTGCTTATGTGGAGGGGTATGTGACTCCTGATTGGTGGAAAGAATACTGGGTGTGATGTTGCATGACTGTGTAAGGGGCTTACTTCATTTGGCTGCAGACACTTTGGAGAGATTATTCAGAGACATGTAGACAAAGGACATTAGGGAGGTAGTGGGGAAAAAATCTTTGGAATGACAGACATGCACAGGAAACTAGCCCCATACTTTCCTTGAACTTACTTGAAATTCTAGAGGCTTCTGAGAATGGTCCTCTGGGTAAGATTGCTCTCTCTCTCTCTCTCTCTCTCTCTCTCTCTCTCTCCCTCTCTCTCTCTCCCTCTGTCTCTCTCTTTCTTTCTCTCCTCTTGTCATTCCCCGTAGCACCATTAGGGTTACTCTCCCAAATAGTTGTAGTCTAGGGAATGACAGCTTCACAACAAAAGCTGTATTCCTGATGAATTTTGTTTAATATAATTTTTTTACTCAATTACATGTTAAAAGAAATTTTTAAACATTTTTTTAAAAAGTTTTGAGTTTCAAATTTTAGCCCTCTCTCTCTCCCTCTCTCCCCTACCCCTTCTCTGAGATGGTATGAAATCTGATATAGTTTATACATGTGCAATCATGTAAAACATTTCCATATTAGTCATTTTGTAGAAGAAGACAAATAAAAAGAGAAAGAATGAATGAAAGTGACAATAACATGCTTTAGTCTGTATCACATAGCCTCAGTTCTTTCTCTGGAGGCAGATAGTATGCTTCATCATTAGTTCTTTGGGATTGTCTTGGATCATTGTATTGCTGAGAATAGCTAAGTCATTCACAATTCTTCATTGTACAATGTTGCTATTACTGTGTACAATGTTCTTCTGGTTCTACTCACTTCACTTTGCATCAGTTCATGTAAGGCTTTCAAGATTTCTGAAATCATCCTGCTTGTCATTTCTTATAGCGCAATAATATTCCCTCACAATCATATATCACAGCTTGTTTAGCCATTCCCCAGTTGATGGGCATCCTCTCGATTTCTGATTCTTAGGCACCACAAAAAGAGCTGCTATAAATATTTTTGTACAAAGAGGTCCTATTCCCTTTTTGAAATATCTTTGGGATAAAGCCCTAGTAGTGGTATTGCTGGATCAAAGGGTATACACAGTTCTATAGCTCTTTGGGCATAGTTCCAAATTGCTCTCCAGCATGGTTGCTTCCTGATTATTTTTAAAGGGGGAGGGTAATCCCAGGCTTACATCCCTCAGCTCGGCTCCTTCTCCCCCAAAATGCTGGTTATGCAAAAGATTATAATGAATAGCAAATAGTGAATAAACCCATTTATCCAAGCTAAACAGCAAACAGAAATCAGAGAATTTGTCTGATTAGAAGATGACATAAAATACATAAGAGTAAATGAGCTTTTCATCTGGAAGTGAGTTAAGTTTTCAACTCAAATAAGGAATGAACAAGCAATCTCACTCACAGTAGATCTATTCTTAGAAGTCTCTAGAATTTTGAGCAAGTCCAAAGACAAGATAGGCCTGACCTTCCATACATTCATGCCATTCCAAAGGCTTTCTTCATTAATACCTGGAGTTCCCTCTGTCTATGCTTCTCTCTGGATAATGCCTCTAAAGTCTCTGAAGCCAATTGAGAAAAAGGCCACATTTGTACTTAGCATTTTTTGTGTCAACCAAGAGGCATGATAAGAACAAATGAGGTAATAATTATAAAGTGCTTTGCAAACTTTAAATCTGTGAATGCTGTTATTATGATGTCTCCTCATCACATAAAGTCACTCCAGCTGATAAAGTGGATTTTTTCAGCCCAAGTGCAGAACTTTCCATTTATCTCAATTAAGTTAAATCTCATTCCATTCAATTCTTCCATCATTCTGACTTGTTAACAACATTTTGGATCCTAGCTTTGTCATCCAATATATTAGCTATGTCTCCCAGTTTCAAGTCATCTGAAAATTCACTTTGCATGCCCTCTATGTCTTCATCCAAGGCATGATGGACACTTAACGTTGACTAGTACAGGGCCAAGGACAGCTTTCTAGCATGCTCTACTAGAGAACTTTCTCCAATCTGACATTCAACCTTTAAGGATTCATCTTTGGGCCCAGCCGTCCAACCATTTCCAAATCTAGCTAACAGCATTATCATCCAGTCCATGTCTGTCCATCTTCTCCCCAAGGGTAGCATTGGAGACTGTCATATTCTTTTTTGGAATCTGATGGGTTCACTGTATCTACAACATTCTCCTGAACCATCAGTTCAGTTCTAGTGTCAAAAAAAAGGAAGGTTTGTCTGTGATGACCTGTTTTTGGTGAGATCTTGATGGCTTTTATACAATCACTCTTCCCTTTCAAAATGCTCACAAACCATATCTTTTGTAATGTATTTTCAAATGTTTCTGAGTCAAAAGCAAAATTCATTGAACCACAGATTACAGACTTATCTATCTTCCATTTTTAAAAATATTGGAACATTGGTCCTTCTTCAGTTTTATTGGATCCACTACAGTAGTGAAGACTTTCACTGATCTACACTCGCAGCTCAGCTTCAGCATGCTAACATTTGGCTATTATAATAGACTGGGCAAGACATGACCTCTGGGGCCCCTTCCTTCCCTGAGATTCTATGATTTCAGTGACCTTTTCCTTTTTCTTCACCAGAAAAACATTTAAGTATTAGAACAGACCCTGCAAAAGGAACCTCTGCCTGGGAACTAATGATGCCCTTCATTCCTTATGCTAATTGGCTGTCTCGCCTCTGAGATTGCCCCACCCCGGAGCACACAAGAGAGTCTGTAAATTCTTACTCTGGGAGACTTCGGGGTAGTTCCCATGAAGTGAGGGCCATCCTGACTGTTATATCTCTCTGGGTCCCTTAGCTTCATCTTGTCTCCAGGATGGTGTGTGTGCTGCTCCCCAGGGGCATCTGGACAGAGGTTCTGGCTGTGACCCTGCTGGTGCTGAATTCCCAGGTGGCTGCAGGCAGACATGCCCCAAGTAAGTACAGAGCAGCAGCTCCCCAGAGATCCCAGATTGGGGCCCAAGAGGAGCACTCTTCACTCTAGGCCCAGACCAAAGGAAAGGTTAGGGACAAGATGGTCCTCAGATAAGTGGGCAGTAGGTGAAACTGATTTTCAGGCTTCCCTCCCAACTAACTCTTCCATGGTCCTTTGCTTCCTTTCCCCCTTTTCCTCAGGGTTCAGGGAATTGATGTAGCCCCCTCCAAGAGCTGAGGGATTGAGACAGTTTGTCAATAAGCAATTATGAAGCAGCAACTGCCTGCCAGGCACTGTGCTAAAACTAAATATAGAAAGAAAGGCAAAGGACAGTTCCTGTTCTCAAGTGCTCACAGTCTAATGGGGGAGACAACAGGCAAACAATTCTGTATGAACAAGATAGATACAGGAGAAATGGGATATGATCAAGAGAGGGAAGGCGCTAACATTAAGGGGGATCAGGAAAGGCTTCCTGTAGAAGGTGGGATTTGAGCTGGTACTTGAAGTAAGCCAAGGAAGTGATGAGGCAGAGGTGAGGAAGAAGAAAATTCTAAGCATGAGAGACAGCCAGAGAGTGCACAGAGTGGGGAGATGGAGAAATTTATAGAAGAACAAGAAGGCCGGTGTCACAGGATAGCAGAGTACTGGGGGCCTGGGAACATAAAGTGTAAGAAGGCTGGAAGGGTAGGAGGGGGCCAGTTGTGAAGGGCCTTGAAGGACAAGCAGAGAATTTTATATTTGATCCTGGAGGTGAAAGGGAGTCAACTGGAGTTTATTGTTTAGGGGGTGACATGGCCAGAGCTGCCACCCCTGGCTGAGTGTTTCTGTCCCACTCAACACCTTCACAGAGTCTGCCTAAGCTGATGGAAAGGTTTCAATTTGGCTGTTATTAGGGGAGCAAGGGGTAGACTTTCCTGGATTAATTTCTCAGGGATGATTTCAAGACCACGAGTGAAGCTGGTGTGTTTGGGACCATTCCTGATTTTCATGAATAACATCATGGTGGAGTAGGGAAATGTCTCCCCATCCATTTCTCAGAGGCAGGTTAGAAGCAGATACTTGTCTAGAGAGACCAAGGGGATTGATCCTGGCTGGCTTTTCTCCTGTCTTCATGATCCATTGTTAATGGGCTGAAAAAAGAGGTGAAGGCTCAATTTCCCCCCATCCCCCACTCCCCTGGATCAGGCAGGGCTTACACTCTCTACTCCCCATCTTTCAGTGTCATCTCTGGTCTCCATACCATTGCTGCTGCCCCTGCAGCCTGGTCTGGATCCAGAGGCCTCTGCCATGGCCCAGCACGAGTGTGAGATCCTTTGTCCTGGGCAGGGAGGGAGCCCTTTGGGATGAGACACAATCCTCTTCCAGCTAGTGTAAGTATTGTAGGGGAGGAAATAAAAGCCCCTCTGGCATTGTCTGTATTATTTCCCCTGCAGCCTGGCCTGGTACCTGCCCTGGCCAATCACAGTCTCTTAGGGATCCTAACCTACTCTAGAGCCATCCTCCAGGAATCTGACCCGCTTTTGAGCTCTGTCACCTGCACTGACTCTGGGGGGAGAGTGTGCCGTGTGTAGCACCCAATCTCCAGGGCTGGGCAAGAGAGAAGGGCCTTCCAGAGACAGTCTGTTAGGGGCTGAGCAAGGAGACACCCAAGCGCAGTGGGATCTCCCAGCCCTAGCAGAGTGAAGGCTGCTTAACCTAGCTGACAACTCCAGTATCATCCTGCTATCAGTCATGGGTGTACTGAGCAGGTGCTGCCCCCTTGTGGACAATCATACAAACTGCATAATATCTAAGTTCCCTGCCGGCTAGAAGTTAGTGAAACTTTTATTATGCTCTTACTATGTGCCAGGCCCTGTGTTAACTGCCGGGGATACAAAGAAAGGTAAAAGACCCTGGGGATGACAACATGAAAACAACTGTGTACAAACAAGTTATATTTAGGATAACTTGGTAATAACGAACAGAGGAGAGGCACTAGAATTGAAGGGAAGTGGGAAAAGGCTTCCTGTAGAAGATGGGATTTTAGCTGGGACTTGAAGGAAGCCAGGGAAGCCATGAGTCAGGGATGAGGAGGGAGAGCATTCCAGACACGGGGGAGAGCCAGAGGAAATGCCCAGAGCTGAGAGATGGAGTGTCTAGTAGGAGGGAGAGCAGGGAAGCCAGTGTCACTGGATCACAGAGCACATGGGAGGAGGGGGAGTCAGGGGTAAGGAGAGTGAAAAGGTGGGAGGGGCCAGGTTGTGAAGGGCTTTGAAGGCCAAACAGGATTTTTAAATATGATGCTGAAAGTGATAGGGAGCCATTGGAGTTTATTGAGCAGGTGGGTGACATGGTCAGATCTGTGTTTTAGGAAGATCCATTTGACAGCAGAATGGAGGACAGACTAGACTGGGGAGAGACTGGAGGCAGGCAGACCTATCAGCAAGCTATTGCAATAGTGCAGGTGGGAGGTGGTGAGGGCCTGTATCAGAGCCATGGCAGGGTCAGAGCAGAAAATGGGGCATATTTAATACGGGTTTTGCGAGTGAAGATAACACTGAGGTTGTGGGCCTAGGTGACTGAGAAGATGGTGGTACCTCACCAGTAACAGGAGAGAATCCATGCATGTGGGAGAATGACCATAGAAAAGGGCAAACACAAGGCGGAACTATGGGATTGTCAGTCGACTTTGGCTTGGGCTGAGGTTTCCTGTGGGCAAAAGTGGTAAAGAAGGCTAGAAAGGGAAATGGGAGCAGAGGTGGAGAAGGCCTTGATTTCCAGGCTAAAGAAGTTGTTTATCTAAAGGACAATAGAGAGTCATGGGATGAGGTGGATCCTTTGGAGAGGAGAAGATTTTTTTTATTAATTTATTTTGATTTATCAATAATCACTTCCATATGCTTTTGAGTTTAAAATTTTCTCCCCCTTCCTCCCCACCACCCTCCCCAAGACAGCGCACAATCTGATATAGGCTATACATTTACATTCATGTTAAACATATTTTCACAATAGTGATGTTGTAAGTAGAAATTAAAACCATTAGGAGGAACCATCAGAAAGAGGAAACAAAACTCAACAGAAGAGAAAAAAAATAACAATTCGGCTTCCATAGCTCTTTCTTCGGCTGTGGATAGCATTTTCCATCATAAGGCCTCTGGAGATGTCTTAGATCCTTGTATTGCCAGAAAGGGTTAAGTTTATCAATATTAGTCATCGCACAACGTGGCTGTTATTGTGTACAATGTTCTCTTGGTTCTGCTCACTTCAAGGAGAAGATTTTAAACCACAGAGAGCACTTAGGAGGCCACTGCAGGTGCTGAAGCTTGAGCCATCATGCCTGGCCTCTGGAGCTGGGAAGAGGGCCATATTGTAGACTGTCCTCCTGACAGGAAGGACTGAGCTGAGTAGGGCAGTCAAATGCATGGGGATGGACTCAGGAGTTATCAGCACAGCTAGCTCAAGGTCTCAGGGAGGTAAAGATGTGTCCAAGATTAAGAAGCACAATGTCAGAAATTTGGCAACTCCTGGATCTAGAAGTGGGAAAATGTTAGAAGAGGAAGGATTAGGGACATTCCAAGTTGGGAGGGGGAGAGCAAACAGGTGCAATTCCCTGAAACCAGAATAAGAGGTGTCCATCCCCCCAAGTGTTTGTGAACAATTAGAGGAACATGGAAACAATAACTGATTGATTACTATGGGGTCAGTTTTCAGATAAGAATGAGTGGCTTGAGATGCACAATTGTGAGAAAACTCCTTTCCTCAGTCTCTGCATCTGCCCTTGTTTCTGCTCAGCATAACCTGGGGCCTTAGTTAAGGGTCTCTAACAGCAGGGAGAGGTGGTCCGGCTTCCCCAGCCATGCAGGGCTAGATTCAAACAATGAAATAAGACTTTCTCCCAATTCACACAGGTGAACACAATTTTCACACAAGACAGAAATTGGACTCCACCCATAATCGAACAAAAAGGGAACTGAGCTAGCTCCAGAACTGAGTCCCAGGACGGAGTCAATACGGTTCACCCAATTCCCACAATTCAGCACTCGATGACCTAATCTCCTCAATTTCTTCCTAAATACAACCCTTTCTGCTTCTATGGCCACCATACGAGCAGACCCTCATCACCTCACACCCAGATTATTATGATGACCTCCTAATTGCTCTGTTCACTCCAGACCATCTGTCACATACCTAAAAATGTGTTTTCCTTAAGAGCAAATCTGACTAAATTACTCCTCTCCTCAATAGTCAGCAATGGCTCCCTATTGCTTCTGTCATCACTTAGATCTTCCTCTTTATTCCTTCACAGTCTGGCTGGAACCTCATTTTATATGATCATCCTCCTCTTCCTGTACTCTTTGAGCCTTTGGCTCACACACTGCCCCATCTCCCATCTCTGGGCCTTTGCCCTGGCCATCCCCCATTCCTGGAATACACTCCCTCCTTTCCTCTGCCTCACAGATTTTCTCTTCCTTTAGGCCAAGCTCAAGCACCACTTTCAAGGTGAAGCCTTTCCTGATCCCCCCAAATGCCAGCATCTTCCCTCCCTCCCTATCTTCTATTCATGTGGATTCAGGCTGTCTACACTTTTGTGTACACTTGTCACTCCCATTTGAATGTAAAGCTGGGGATTGTTCCATTCTCTTTGTATTTGTATTCCTAGCACCCAGCAAGGCTCCTAGCACACAGCAAGCACTTACTAAATGCTTATTGATTGACTGACTCTCTTTGGGGAAGTACAGCAGTGCACAGAGAAGGAAAGACTGTTAAGTATAAAGAAAGCAAGGAATCCTTGAGTTGGGAGTGGGACAGAGGGCAGGCTAGGCATGGAGGCTGTTCACAGGTGTGGAGGTGGGAGATGAAATGCCGCATTTGGGGAGCAACAAGAAGCCAGTTTGAATGAAACATAAATTATGTGTGAGAAGGAATAATAGGAGATTCTGGAAAGCTATGCTGGGCACTGGCTGGGGAGGGCTCTACACGCCAAGGTTAGGGTTGTGAAATTTTTCCAAGGGTCCATAGGGAGCCACTACAGCTGCTTGAGGAGGTGAGTGAAGTGGTCAGACTTGGACATTCTAAAAAGTATTCTATCCTTTGTGGGGTGGACAGATTAATGAAATGACTCGGTAAGTTAGAATTATTAAGTGCTTACTGTGTGCCTGGCACTGTGCTGAGTGCTAGTTTACATATAAAAATAAGTTATTTCTTGCCCTCCAAGAGCTTACACTCTAGGAGGAGGAGGATGTAAGACATGGCCAGGTGGGGTGACTGGGGGCGGTAGCTGGGGTCCAGCAGTCACATGAATTGTGAGTAGAGCCTTGCATGGTACAGCAGATCGCCACGCCCTTTTCAGTAGCCAGGGTAATAATGATTTGATTATTGTCCTCTGATCAAAGGGCAGAGAGCGGTGTGACCTCTAGGGTTATGAAAGAATGCTGAGGGTCTGTCACCTGCCCGGTCTCCGCAGAGGAGCTGAGGAGGGGGATACAAGGAGACACTGGAGGCATAAGGATCAGAGAGTGGGTTAAACTGGGGTGAGGAGGACTTGTGGTTGTTGGTGGGTAAAATCTCCTGGGAGTGTTTGCACCAGGCTGGGTGTGGTTGAGAGGCAGCTACGACGCAGCAGGTAGACAGGACCGGTCTGGGAACCTGCAGGTCTGGGTTCCAGTCCTGCCTCCATCCTGGATTTGCTGTGCGACTTCGGGAAAGTCGCTTGCCGTCTCTGGGCCTCAGAGGGGGTGGGGCTGGGCATGCGCAGGAAGGGCAGCCGGATGTAGGCCCTATTCTCGTTGGTGAGGCCCAGGCTGTGGTGAGTGATTCGAGACCTGGGGCGTCCGTCAGAGCTGCTTCCCCCCACCCCCCCAACCCCTGTGTCCCCCCAGAGCACTTCACGGAGTATTCAACTTCCGAGTGTTACTTCGAGAACGGGACGGAGCACGTGCGGTTTATGGACAGATACTTCTACAACCGGGAGGAGTACGTGCGCTTCGACAGCGACGTGGGGGAGTATCGGGCGGTGACGGAGCTGGGGCGGCCCAGTGCTGCGTATTGGAACAGCCAGAAGGAGATCCTGGAGGACGCACGGGCCGCGGTGGACACTTACTGCAGGCACAACTACGGGGTGTCTGAGCCCTTCTTAGTGCGCAGGAGCGGTGAGTGCGGCCCGGGGAGGGAGGGAGGGACCGGGGGATCCCAGCAGGGACCCAGGGAGAGGGAGGAGGGAGCGGGAGAGGAGCGGACGTGCTGGGGAGGGGGAAGAGAAGGGGCTGGAGGCGAGCGCAGAGGGAGGGGAGACTGTGCTGGGAGCGGGAGGGTGGGGAGGAGAGAAGGTGGGGGGGGTCACAGGGACAGTGCCCCCCAGAGCAGGGGAGAGACAAGGGGGAGCAGGGATGAAGGGAGGGGATGGAGAGGAGAGGAGCAGGGAAGGGAGATGGGGGGTGGGAGATTGGGGACAAAGAGGAGATGAGGGGGAAGGAAGCAGAATGGGGAGAAGCATCTGGGATGGAAGGAGAAAGAAGGAGGGATGAGAGGGAGAAGAGGTGGGGAAGTGACGGAGGGAAAAAAGGGCAGCAGAGGCGATGGGGAGGAATTAGGAGCAGAAAAGCTGGAGATGAGTGAAGGGGACAAGGGGAGTGGAGAGAGGAGAAGAAAGGTGAGAATGAATGGTGGAGAAAGAGGGTAGGGACAGGGGGAAGGAGATGTGCTGGAGAGGGAAGGGGGAAGGAACCCTCTTATACCAGCACAGATTTTGATTCCTTGAGGCCTTTTTCCTCAGTCAAATTCAAATGTTTTTACCTCCTCCAATTCTACTGGGGATAAACTTCATTAAGAACAAGCCAAACACCCTTCACCAACAAATAACTAACATTTCTACGTTGCTAAAATGGTGAATAAGCAGCTAGGTAGCTCAGTGGAAAGAGTTCCAGGCCTGGAGTCAGGGAGACTCATCTTCCTGGCTTTAAATGTGGCATCAGAAACTTCCTAGCTGTGTGACCCTGGACAAGTCACTTAACCTTGTTTGCCTAAGTTCCTCATCTGTAAAATAATATGGAGAAGAAAATGGTAAACCCCTCCAATGTCTTTGCCAAGAAAACCCCAAATAGAGTAACAAAGGAGTTGGATATGATTGAAAAAAGATTGAGCAACAACAAAATAGTTAATATAAAACTAAATCCCCCAAGTCCTCACTGCCCAGGTATCATGAACCTTTTCAAATCTTAAATAAAACTATTCCTTTTTTATCCCTGAAACTAAGCTCAGCAGAGGCTTCCCAAGCTCTGCTCTCTCCTGTCTCAACCACCTTCCCTCCCTCCCTTCCCCATCTCAGCCTTCTCTGATAACACAAACTCTTAGGACTGAGGCCTCATCACTGAAATTGTTTTTCTCCACGGACTCAGACATATTCCTGCTTTTCCCAGGGATTCTGGACTCTGGGTCTGGATGCTCAGGTTTCTGCTGGGCCTAGATGTTCTGCACAATTCCCCTGGTTCAAAATTTCTTCAGTGGATTGATCGTCTCTATTAATATTTGATCTGGAAATCTTTCTTAAAATAAAATTTTAAAATAAAAATAAAATTCCTTAAAAATATCTACACCTATGATCTGCTTTTGGAAGTAATCCATTACAAAGTATCCATTTATAATAAGAAATCTTGCCTGCTAATTTCTTCCCATATTCCTGAATCCTAATGAGCTGGGGCTGTGATAATTGAGCACCATGGACTCCTGGCCTACTTCCTATTGGTTCAGATTTCTAGTCTTAGGGGGAGCTTAAGGGTCCAACAAGATGCCCATTTCTGGCCCTGGGGAGGAGAGGAGGCCTGAGCCTGCTTATGGATCAGGTGACAGAGGAGGGGGCTGGGCTAGGAAGACCTGCTGTGGCTCCCTCCCTCAAGATCTTTCTTCTTTCTTCCAGTTGAGCCCGAGGTGATTGTGTATCCATCCAAGATGGCTCCCCTGGGACACCACAACCTGCTTGTCTGCTCTGTCAGTGGTTTCTATCCTGGGGACATTGAGGTCAGGTGGTTCCTGAATGGGCAGGAGGAGACGGCTGGGGTTGTGTCCACAGGCCTGATCAGCAACGGAGACTGGACCTACCAGATCCTGGTGATGCTGGAAATGACCCCCAAGCGTGGAGACGTCTACACCTGCCAAGTGGAGCACTCCAGCCTTCAGAAACCTGTCGTCTTAGACTGGAGTGAGATAGCGCTCCCTCACCCTCCAATTCTAACATTGCTCAGGATGTGGAGCTGGCTCTGAGATCCCCTCAGTGTGTGTCCTGTACCCTCTTTTCTTCTGCCTTGGGCTGATACAAACCCCATGTGGTGCTTCCCACTCTCTCTCCTTTCCCCAGCCCAGGCCCCTAATGGCAGTGCTGAAATAAGACCTGTGGAGACATGGAACCTGGTCAGTCTCCTCACTGGCCCCAGCCCTGGGAGCTGGCCTGTCTATCAGACTCTGGGATCAGCTTATTGACCCCTTCCCCTGGGGTAGGGGAGCTGGGCTTTGAGATGGACTGGTGTCAGTGTCCCCTGATGAGCTTTCACTTCCTGAGTCCTGAAAGGCCCTTTGCACATCCATCCCTTCCTTTCTTAGGCAGGATTTAGCCCCTTCTCAGGCTCCCCTCAGACCCATCTGCTCCCCACGTGGGGCTGGCTCCTGGAGGGAAAGTTTTGATCCTTGGTGTCTCTCCTCTGTAGAAGCACAGTCTGAATCTGCCAGGAGTAAGATGCTGAGTGGAGTCGGGGGCCTTGTGCTGGGGCTGATCTTCTTTGGGATTGGCCTCATTGTCTACAAGAGGAGTCAGAAAGGTGAGATCCTCTGGGGAAAGCCCTGAGGCCCCTCTCCTCTGTGATCTCCAAGAGAGAGGATATTTGATTGTGTCAGAAATCTGGTCCCAGGTCAGGGGTGAAGGGGTGGTCTGACTCTGGAGTCACATTTTCCTTCCTTAGGAACTTATAGAAGGTGGTGAAGGGGCCAGATCCCAGGGCTCCAGAGTCTTAGGGAATCCCATATTCTGAAGTAGAGGCAGCCTTGGGAGGGGGCTCAGGTTCCATCCTTTAGCCCCTCCCCTTGCCATTTCCCCTCCCCCCATCCACTGAGACAGTTGTAGATGGATGGATAAAGCATCAACTAAGTGCTTCCTCTGTGGTGTCAGGTACTGGGCTAAGCAGTGGTAGGAGCCCCCAGTCCCACAGTGCTCAGAACCTTGTTGCCTTTTGCTTCTATGGCTCTGGAATTTACAAGGATTTGTATGTCTGTCTCTCTTCCTTTCCCAGGAAATCGTGGTTCACAACCAACAGGTAAGATCCTTCCACCCAGGTGGCATCAGGGTTCTCATAGCTACAGCCTCTGCCCAGTGGGGCCTGAAGCTGAGAAGAGACTTGGGGGCCCTTAGTGGGAAGAAGTAGTTCTACTCGTGGCTTCAGACCCCCATGTAGACTTTATCTGACTGTTCCTTGTCTTCTGCAGGCCTCCTGAGCTGATCCTGGAGCCTGTGTCTCTTGGAAATGTTGCGTCCCCTCAGCCTCCCTCTCATGTTTGGAGGCCCCCTGCTTCTGGCCAGATCTCCAGGAGTTTACTCCTACTGACCCTTCCCCAGACTGACTCCTTCCCTGTTCCTTTGACTGTCTGCACCCTTTGGCATTTCCCCACGGAGCTTCAAAGACCCCCTCCACCCTTCATCATTTCTGTACCTTTTTTTAATCTGTTTTTGTCCCTTGAGCCTTCACCCCAAGAATTAGAAGACAGAATCAGCTGGTGCTTGTTGACATGGAGACAAAGTGAGGGGAATAGAGGGAGGAAACTTCAACACCTGGGATTTGTAGAATCTGTCAAAGTGTACAGTGCCTCCAGAGGTGCAGGTTGTATTCCATCCACACCTTTTCATCCTGGGTGCCTCTTGTCCATTTCCTTCCATAATTCCTGCAGAGGTTGAGTAACCTGCATGCTGTTGGCCTGCCTCTACATTTCCTGATATTACATAGATACCACTGGCCCTCCCAGGCTGTCTGACCACAAATCCTTAGCTTTCCCTCTGTGATGGGCCCACCTCCTTCTGGTGACTTTCCTTCTATCACTTCTGCTCAGTTCTTCTTTGATGATGTACTGTAGCCTATGCTTGCCTATCATGTGCCCCTCCATTGCACTTTTAAAAAATTAAAGTTTTAGTAATATATTTTGTGTTTATGTTATATTCATTGCTTAATATATACCTTCCTCTCATAGCTTTTCCTTATAAAAAAATTTTTAGTCAACAATGCCATAATAACCCTCACATTGATCACATATATCTGACAGTCTATGCAACAATACATACCCATAGTCTTCCCCACTCCTTCCATGAAGTGTTTATTTTCTCTTCTCTGTGGCCAAGCTTGGTAACTATGATTCCATAACATTCAGCATCATTCCTCTTCCCCCCATTTTGTAGTCTTGGGTTTGGTTCTGCTCACACTATTCTGTGTCAGTTCATTGAAGTCTTCCCATGTTTCTTTGAATTTCTCATTTCTGTTGTTTCTTCTGTCACAACACAATTCCATCATGTTCATGTGCCACAATTTATTAGTCTTTTCTCAGTTCATGGGCACCTACTTTGTTTCTACTTCTTTGCTACCACAAAGTGTTGCAATGAATATTTATATATACATACACACACACACACACACACACACACACACACACACACATATAATCTCAGATTTTTTCCCTCACCTTTTCTACCCTTGTCATACATGTTAAGCTGTGGGATCTCAGGATCAAAGACTAAGGAGATTTTGATGCTTTTGAGCATGATTCCAAATTGTTTTACACAATTGTCATACCAGTTCACAGCTCCACAAATAGGGCATCATCTACCTGTCTTTGTGTAGTCCTTCCCATATTGGCCATTTTCATGTGTCATCACCTTGGAAGATTTGCTGGGGAAAAGGTAAAACCTCAGGTTTTGTTTAACTTCCATTTCTCTCATTGTTAGTGATTTGGAGCAAACTTGAGGATTATTAATTTTCTTTGACCTCTTATCTACAGGCAGAGGCTCTTGGCCTTATAGATTGATGTTCATTCCCTACCTGTCTTGGATAATAGACCTTTATCAGAGACATTTGATGCAAAGACATTTTTCCCCATCAGTTTCAGCTGATCAAAATAGTTTTCTCCTCTGGTTTTCCTCTAAGTCTAATTTAGTTAACAATTCTCCCTTTGGCCACAGTTATGAAATCTACTTCCAGCCATTTCCTGGCCCTTTGGTAGAAGTCTGTTAGCTTTTTATTACTAACAATAATGGAATCTCATCTAAGATTCCCCCAAATTAGTGTTGTTTGGGGTAAGTAGAAGGAAATCAATTGTTAAAAATCACCATACCATTTACCCATAATTCTTAGCATGAAATACTTTCTAAATGAGTTATTTTTGTGGTCAGTTCACTGCCATGCAAGGGGTGGGGCTGCCCAGAACTTACCTTTTCCTGACGATGTTTATGGCAGACTGTACTTGACCAGCAGCAGAAGTGTCAGGAGGGCTGGAAATGAGGTTGCTGGGCCTCCTCTGCTCTTCATCCAAGTTGGGCTCTTCTCCTTTGGAGAGTGCAGAAACCTGTCAGTGTCAGAGCAGAATTTGGGAGCTGGGGAGATGTGGGGAGAGTGGCAGCTCCCTATAGGGCTGTTGGGGGATGAAGCAGCCAAGATTGCTCAGCTACTTGTCCATTTTGTACAGAAATTTCTGAGCAGTATTTTAGTTTCCAGGTTGTCATAGATTCTATCCAATCCATGGGAATATTGATCTTTTTCTTCTCCATTAATGAACATTTGGAAGGATGCAGACATTTGTTATTATTCCTAGCATCTAGGCTGCCAAACTTCTTTATTTGGGCTGATACGAATCTTATCTATGAAATCATCATTTTTGGAAACAAAGATCTCTGGAATTTAGGGATATAAAGTAACAGAGAAAGCAATAAATCCCACGGGGAAGCAAGGAGCTAAATGTCTGTTAGGAGCCCGTGAATCCCAAGGAAGTTCTGTTAATCTCTAAGTAACCTGTCCATTTCCTAGGGAATTGCCCCTCTGGCATCTTCTTTGGTGAGAAAGCAATAGACCATGGGTTCAAGGACTTCGTTCTTTCCTTTGCTACATTTTCTGGCAACCAATGCCCTTTGACTATAGAGCATCGATCGAGAGTTGGAAGACGCCTCCGAGGCCATCTGGTCTAAACCCTTCATTTTATAGATGAGGAGGGTGAAGCTCCATAAGATTAGTCAAATCAAATGAGTAAGCCTTGATTAAGTGCCTTCCAAGTGCCAAGCACTAGGCTAAGTGCTGGGGACACAAAGAAAGGCAGAAAGTGGTCCTTGCCTTGAAGGAGTGCACAGTCGGAAAGTCAACAGGATTTTATTTTTGTTCCTTTTTTAGAATTAATTAATTTTTAGTTTTCAACATTGACTTCCACAAGATTTTGAGTTCCAAATATTTATTCCTGTAGTAGTAGAGGGCCACTGAAGTTTGTTGAATAGGAAAATAACATGGTCTTACCTGCTCCTTATTTTTTAAATAATATTTTATTCCAATTACGTGTAAAGATAGTTTTCAACATTCACTTTTTTACAAGATTTTGAGTTACAAATTTTTCTCCCTCTCTCTCTCCTCACCCCTCCCCAAAACAGCAAACAATCTATAGGTCATACATGTACCACCATGTAAAACATATTTCCACATTAGTCATGTTTTGAAGGAAGAAACAGAACAAAAGGGGGAAAAAACATGGAAAGAGCAAAGAAAGTAAAAATAGTATGCTTAGATCTGCATTCAGCCTCCGTCAGTTCTTTCTGTGGATGTGGATAGCATTTTCCACCATGAGTCCTGGAAATACCTGCACTTTAGAAAGAGCAATT
The DNA here is from genome assembly GCF_900497805.2 of Vombatus ursinus. Lineage (NCBI taxonomy): Eukaryota > Metazoa > Chordata > Mammalia > Diprotodontia > Vombatidae > Vombatus > Vombatus ursinus. The sequence continues at coordinate 12,542,031 of NW_020954604.1, read as the reverse complement.
TGACATCTGAGTAGAGGATGACCCAGAGTGGGGAGATACTGAGGCAAGGAGACCCCTCAGCAGGCTATTGTAATAGTTCTGGCCTAAGGTCATGTTACATACACACATGAATGACCAGAAAATTGTTGGTGCCCTCATTAAGAATAATGGATTTGGGGGTGGGGCGGGTGAAGAGAAGTTCTCCCTGTGATGTTCCCCACCTCCATGCCCCCCTGCCCCTGTTGGTGTTGCAACACAGCTGCTAGTGGCTGCTGTTGTTACTGTGGAAGGCCCTCTCCCCCCCACCATGGAAGAGCCACCCATGTCAGCCATCCTGCTGGATCATTGCCATTTCTCTCAGATCATCTTTAACTATGTGGAGAAATTTTAGCTTTCTAGAGGAGACATCACATGCTATTACATCCTCACTCAGCATTTCATTCCCCACCAGAAAGACTGTTGGCATCTTTAGTGTAGGATGGAAGACAACCCAAGCATATGACATCTTTGTGGGGACTGCTTTGCCTGCCAATTTCCACAGAAGATTGTCCTTGTAGCAACAAGTGCAATTTAAAACTTCCTACCTACCCAAGGACAATGGTGTTGTCTGGGGGGGGGGCAGTGTCCCTTTCCAGTTTCATCCAGAAAGTGAGGAGGACGTTTTAGTGGTCACCACTCAGGGAGAGGTGGAGGAGATTGAGTAGCTCAACCAAGAACTGTGCCAACAGAACCAGGAGCTGCAAGACACCTGTGTTAGTCTCCAGAAGCAGAACTCAGACGTGCGTGGTGAACTCCAAAAGGCTCAGGAACTGCAGGAGAGACTAGAATCTCTGACAGATGTCACTAAGACATTTAGAGCAGAGGATCACTGTCCTGAATGAGGAGAATGAGGGCCTGAAAGGACAGAAGGACTGTTGGCAGACAGAACTAGCTCAGCTTAAAGTGCAGAACCAGAATGTGTCCTCAGAAAATGAGAAAATGGGCATCAGGCTGAAGACCAGCCTTGATCACCTCAATCAGCTTCAGGCATAGATTTCAGTTCTGCATAAACAATAATAATGGATACTTAAAATTCTGTTCATTCCTGATTGCTGAAGAAAAATAAAATCTTCATCTATTAAACAATAGTGGATTGGGGGAAAACGGTTATGAGACATAAGAGAAATGCTATGTCAATAACAAGTCTGGAAAACACTGAATGATAAAACTAGGAGACCTCTAAAAAAATTTTAAAAAAAGAGAAAACAATGAGAGTTGATCAGGAAAAGCACATAGCAGGACACACCAGGGCCAAGGCTACCCTTGATATTACCTTCAATAGGTTGAGAAGTCCATATTAGAGGATGCTATAGTAGTCCCTGGTGGTATAAAGACCTCTCCTGTAGTAGAGAAAATTAGGAATAGAGAAGGAAGAAGAAACATGAGAGCTGCCCTGGAGATACATTGAGCAGCACCTAGTAGCTGGTCATGGGAGAGGATGGATCAAAGATAACACCAGGATTTCCACAGGAGAGGCTGAGTGAATGGAGGTGGCTTTGACCAAGACAATGAAATCACAAGTCATGTTGTCACATCAAAAAAATTGTTAAGAACATACTGTGAGACAAGCACTCTACCTAGTTGGGGGAATTTAAAGAAAGGCAAAAACCCGTCCCAGCTCTTGAGCTCAGGGTGTAAGGGAGGAGATGGCATGCAAACAGCTCAGTACAAACTAGAGCTTTACAGAGAAAATTGAAGATAACCTCAGAGAGCAGGCACCAAGATGAAGGAGGTCTTTGAAGGGTTTCTTGCAGAAGGTAGGACTTTAGCTGAGGCTTGAAGGAAGACAAGGAAGCTGGGAGAAGAATGTGTTCCAGGCATGGGGGACAGTCAGTGTAAACACCAGGATTTGAGAAATGGAGTGTTATGGATCTAAGAGTACATGAAGGGCAGTAAGGTAAAAGAAAACTGGAAAGGCAGAAGGAGCCAATTTATGGCTTTAAGAGCCAAACAAAAGATTTCGTAGTTGATCCCAAAGGCAATAAGGAGCCATTGGGGTTGATTTAATAGAGGGGTGACATAAACTTGCTATAGGAAGATCAATTGGGGAGCTGAATAGAGGGTGGGGAGAGGTGAGGCAGAGAGACTAGCCAGAAGAGAAGAGAAGCTTTGAGGAGAAATATGATGAGCCCATGAGTTTGAAGTGGTGAGAAATCCAGCTGTTGGTAGTGTGTGGCAATGGGTTCTTAACCTCTTGTGTCCAGGACCCCTTTGACAAACTGCTGAAGACTATGAACCCAGTTATTAGAGAAACATCTCCTTTGAGCTTGTGTAGGAAGTTATTGTTGCTGAAATAAATCTACTACAATACAGAAATGATAGAGATTAAAAACCCAAGTCTTATTATGCTGAAGCACAGATTCAGGATTTTTTTTTAAAAGCCCTGAACCAAGATTGGAGTTTCTGATAATCTTTATAGAGGAAATTATGTCAGACAGACAAAGAAATAAACTCTTTTACATATTGCAATGTCATATTCTTTTAGGTTATAAAAGTTTCTTTTAAAGACCAATTCTTAATCCTGTGATTCCTTCATTGTCATAAAAGTTGAAGAAACTTAGTTAAATAGGAACATCTCAGACATCCTCCAAGGAAACATACCTGGTTAGACAGTCTCAATAGGTAAACTAAATCAGATTACAGATGAAGCAGTGGGTTGGCAAAATCCTACACTTATGAAACCTTTAAGGCTTCATGTTAAAGAAGTCAAAGTAGGCTAATGAGAGGAAATGATTTGTATATCACTAAGACTCAGTGTTGGAGAAATTTTTCCACAAATAAAATCTTTTTTTGGGGAAGGTTATATTCCCTTCTTCATCTCATTTGGTTTCTTTTCTTGGGAATGTCAAAAGTCTTCCCCTGATACTGTCATTTCATGATTCAGGGAGCTGTTTTTTGTTTTTTTTTTTTTTGAAGCAATCAGGGTTAAGTGACTTCTCCAGGGTCAAACAGACAGGAAGTGTTAAATGGCTGAGGCCAGATTTGAATTTAGGTCATCCTGACTCCAGGGCCCATGCTCTATCCATTGTTTTTGTTTTTATTTTTTTAAGGCAAGTAAGGTTAACAGGCAATAGGTTTCAGGAGTCAGCCTACTCTTCAATATAATTGAAAAAAAAAAGAAAATGAAATGTTCCCATCACTGTTTGCTTTGTTTTCATCATAGAGGGGTCTGCAATAACTCAGATATCAAAGAATCACACATTTTATCAGGCAAACACAAGCACCAAGAAAAGTAATGATCACAAATATTGAATAATATGCTATCTCCTCAATCTGGATTGCTCCTCATAACCCACTCCAAATATCCATCTAATCCATTTATTTCCTGTTGGATTTTGCAGCCATCTCGTACTGGGAACATTTTTCCTTGGAAATTCTGGAATAGGCCTCATTCCCAGTGTAGCTTTGAACAGAGCCTCTTCTACTAGATTTAATTCCCTGGTTCCAGGTCCCTTGCAGAAGGTCCCTAGATACTGCTGCTAAAACTGCTAGAGATAAGACCTAGTACAACTTAGTAAGGCCAAATACAATCTCTTTAATTTGACCTTCCAATAACTAATTCATGTGATGAAAACCAGTTCAAGTCTTATGGAGCTAACCTTATTACCAACAGAACCATAAGAAGAATGTGAAATTAGGAACCCATAATTTACTTAAGAGTTCAGAGAATTTCAGTTTTTATATAACACTTGATTTTTCTATCTTTACCTGAACCTTGTACCTGCTATGAATAATGCCATCTATAGAATGAAGGAAGAATTAAAAGGATCCATGAGGTCCTGACTTGTAAAATGAGCCCTTCTGTCTCTTACTATTATTAGAGAAAGACTTCAAAATGGGGAGGGGGAGATAATTTATTATTAATGCAATTTTATATGTAAAATCCATAATTAATTTTTGAGAACTTACATTACTAAAACATAATTAAAGTCTTGTTTATCCCAAGGGGGAGGGAGAAAAAAATGTTTGTACAACAACACCAGAAAATTCATCTGTGTATACTTGATTGAACCTTAAGGGTGATCGATGCTTTACTCTACTTTTTCAATCTTATTCTTAATTGCAATTAATTACCTTCAGGATCAAAGGAAAAATTTAAAAATATATCATTCAAGAACATTATGTTTACTTACACTTTTGTCATTGTTATTAATAGAAACACTTGGAATCCAATTACATGCACACACATCCTATTTCTTTTTGAGAAGAATCCTGTTGCTTTTCTCAGAATGAAGTTTGTATGAAACTTAAAACTTTTACATCTTTATCACATCACATCTTCATCCTATGCCCCCTTTGAGGATATATATAATTATATATATATGTCATCACATCATCTAGAAAATAGGAGGTACTGAGAAGATTATACTCCTTTTGAGAAGCACATGGCATTTCCCTCAAATCATGGTTTAGTGATTTAGTAATAATTCAGACAGTTATACTTAAAGTCCAAATTCAGAACAATATCGAAATACACTCCTAAGAGATTTTACCTCAAATAGCAAGTTTCATTGATCATAGTATAGGGCTAGGTACAGATATTAATATTATTTTTCTCATGTTCTTGCAATAACAGTTAACAATAAGTGGATACAAGGCCTTATCTTATTCTGTCTTTCCAGCTTAAATCCATCCTGAAGCAGATATGAAGAATCAGAAATCAAGAAAATAAGGGACAGCTAGGTGGCACAGTGGATAGAGCACCAGCCCTGGAAAACTGTTGAATGTTAACTCCCAAGGCAAAAATAAAATCTTTAAATCTGAGGTGTGTTGAAACTAAGTGGGCTTAAAGGTGTAACTTCAATACATACTATTGTAGGTACAATTCTATAATTTCCATAATTAGTGCCAAACAATCCCTCCGATAAAAATCCCTCTTTATAAAACAAACTTGTAAGCCTCCTTACTTCAGCTGTGAGAAGGTCTAATTTCTCATTAAGCCATTTCATTACTTTGGAATTTTAGAATGTGCTATTAGCAAGGCTGGTAATTTTAAGACATTGCCCAGATAAAAGGTCCCACAGAACCTGGTAAGTCCCCAAATAAGTAAGGAGATAAAGAGAATTTTCAAGGTCTGTTGTACTTTTCCAAAGAGTAAGTAGTTGTTATTATTCATTTTAAAGCAAAACATACCCAAGTAAAGTTTTTAAACATAATGTCTACATTCTTTTACAGGTCAATTCCTAATCTAACAGCCTATACATTAAAAAAAAAAGTAATTTTCTACGGATACAATTACATCATTCTCTAAGTATCATTTTTCAAATTCACAGCATTTCCTATACAAAATCACTATACAAGTAAAAGTAGAAACCTAACAATAACATAAATAGTATGTATTTTTAAAAGATAAAACAATTTTTTGCCAGTCAAATAACATCAATTCAGTTGAATTAATTTCTGAATCATATAGAAAATAACTTTATCCATCTATCAATTTGGCATTCTATACTGATCGCATTAAAAAACCAGTATAGAGTAACTTTGAAGCTATTATACTTTTGATTCTTATTCATGCATTTTCTAAACATATTGCCTCAATTCCAAATATCAAGTGTATTTTGTATTAAAGTCTGATCTACCTATAGAAGGTCAACCACTAAAAGAAGAACACATCTCACTTTAAATGAGAGCACATTATAATTTCATTTTAAGACACACTCAAATCAAATCTGGATTGAGAATCACAAATAGTATCATTCAAAATCTCAACTTTCTCATGGGTCATTAACTGCCAGGACCTCAAATTATAGAACCCACTGCTTTCGGTTAGCTTCCAAAGACTGGTGATGCAAGTCTTACGTTCTCACCTCTCTCTTTTGGGGCCCATGAGGCTCTCCTAAATATGGAAATTATAAATACAAGAGAAATCCCCTTGGTGCACTTCCAATGACTCTTTTCCAAATTCACAGAACAAAGGTGTTATTGGTCTTCTGCCAAAAGGTGACTTATTTGAAGCTGTATAGAAATTCTGAGAAATCATGGAGTGAAAGTTTAAAGGCATTTGTCCAAATATCATACCTCTTCAGTCATGGCAACACTACCCAGAGAAGACCTTGGAAGTCATATAGTTTAACATCCTCATTGTACACATGAGAAAGCTGAGGTTGAGAGAGAACTCGAAGGTCACAAAGACAGGGGCCCCCATGTCTTCTGATTCCAACTCCTGTGCTCTTTCCATCAGTGTATATGTATATACTTGGGAGGCAGAGACAAAAAGCATTATGTTCCGGATGGTCTTGTCTGAAGAGGAGTAGAATTCCCTTAGGCAATTAGAGTTTCTGGCCAATAATAACATGATAAGAACTACAGATAAATATATTCATCGCAATTTTTCCAGCAGAGATAGAATGAATGGAAAAATATTTAAGGCACAGCAGAAGCCTCTTAGATTAGGCCTCAAGAAAGACAACCTGACAAAAAAGATAATTTAACTTTAACAGAGGTTTCTAAGGAGGGCTGTGAAATTGCCTTTCCTAGAAAAAAAAGATAACTGGGTTACACACAGATTTGCATGAGAAACAGGGAGCTATACTACCAGTACCACTTTTAAACTGTAAACTTTCTGGTATTGATTCCGTGATGTCAGATTTTGTCCAAGGCATGTAACTGAATGAGATTGATTTTCCTTCCTCCCTAAATGATAGAGCACTTTTGGGAGCCAAGATGGCAGGGTAAGTAGTAAATCACTATAGTTCTCTCACATCCCCCTCCAAATAACCATAAAATAGCACCCAGAACAAATCCTAGTACAGCAGAGCCAATGAAAGGATGGGCAGAGCAGTCTATTAGCCTGTTAGACTTGGAGGATCAGCAAGAAAGGTCCATATCACTCAGGTAAAAGGGGAATGCAGTCCAGGAGAGGAAGTGTCCCAGCAAGACAGCAGCAAGCCTCACCTCAGCAAACCAGCTGGAGATCTTGAGCCCCAGTGTGGTGCAACAGGCAAATGCCAACACCAGGACCCACCCCACCCTGCCATGTGCCTTAGGATAGCCAGGGGAACTAGCAGACTCCAGCTCTGAGAACCAGCATGTGCTTCAGAGTGGCCTGGTGTAGGCAGGCATCCTCCAGAGACAAGATCTACATGTGCTGGCTTAGATTCTTAAAATCTAGACTCATACTCAGATTTTTACAATCTAGCCAATAGCTCCTAGATACTCAGATTCCTTAAGAGTCTGGCTAATATGGCAGATCTTTAATAAACATTGTCTTTGGCTGCAAGAAGGCCTGGGTTGAATTCTTTCAGATAGGACCCGTGTGTCATGATCTTTGGGTCCCAGTACCCCTAAACTTCTAGGCTTCATCAAGAAGAGTAAAACCTATGACTATCATAGGTGCCCTCTAGTACATGTCCATGTAGGAAAGCCATCAGACTTAGCTTACTTTTCTGCACAAGACAACCTTCAGAGAAAAGCTTGGAAGGTGTAGATCTTGGTTCTATAATAAGGAGAAACTGCCTACCAAGTTGAGCTGTCCCTAAGTGGCTTAGGTGGCCATGTCATGTATGAAATTGACCAAGGATCTCAAAGGGAAAGACATGTCTTCAAAGACATTTTAGAGAAGACTCTGATTTAGGTATGGATTGGATTAGATGACCCCTGTGATCTCTCCTACATTATAGCATCTCAGAATTCCCAAAGACATAGAGACCATTTGAAGAAGAAGGAATCTTTTAGGAGACAGGTGTGGGAGAAGAACCTGGAGTTCATTAATGATCAAAATCTCCTGTATAAAGAGGGGAAGCTGAGCTACTACCTGGAGATGAATGATTTTGGAGACATGACTGATGAAAAATTCAAGGAAATGCTGAACCCCAAGATGTCACCACCAAGGATAAGGAGAGATACCACCACAGCCAAGATTTTTTCAAATTTTTCTGATCTTCCCAAATCAATCGACTGGAGAAAGAAAGCTTGGCTATGTGACCCCTGTTAGAAATCAGAGGAGGTGCAGCTCCTGCTGGGCATTCAGTGCAACTGGATCTCTAGAAGGCCAGCTCTTCTGGAAAACAGGCAAACTTGTAGAACTCAGTAAACAGAACCTAATTGACTGTTCCAGATTCTAAGGCTGTCGTGAGGGAAGAGCCACTGGTGCTTTCATCTATATAAAAAAAAATAAGTGTTTAGTCTCTGAGAAGTGCTACCCTAATGTGGCCAAGAAAAGTAAGAAGTGCTCTTATAACACGGAATGTGCAGTTGTTAAAATGAAAAAACATGTAGTCCTCCCCTTTGGAAATGAAGAAATTCTGGTGAAGACTGTGGCAACTGTGGGACCAGTGTCTGTGTCAGTGAATGCATGGAAGCCCTTTATCTACTATAGAGGAGGAATTTTCATTGACCCAAAATGCAAACCATGTCACACAAACCATGCTTTAGTGTTGGTTGGATATGGATGTGAAAACCAAACAACAGAAGAAAACCAAAATGAAGAGAAGAAATTCTGGATTCTTAAAAATAACTTGGGTGTGAAGTGGGGTGAAAAAGGCTACATGCATATTGCAAAGGACAGGAACAACCACTGTGGTGTTGCTACCCATGCCATCTCTCCTATTCTGTAACCCAAAGGGGAGAGAGCATTCCCCATAGTTGGAGTTTGGAGCCATAGAGGAAGAAATTCTCTCCTAGCATTCAACAGTGATACTAGACCCTGATACTTGGGAGCAAATCTTGCCGTCATAACAATGCACTTTCATAACTGGGGGGATATTACTTTGCTACAGATGTGAGACCAAGATGTTAGCTGACTATGTTAAAATTATAAATAATTAAGTGAATGTTTTGAGGAGAAAAAAAAATCTACATGTGCTTCAGTACAGCCCAGGGTAAACAGACATCCTTCAGGGGCCAGACCTCCATGTGCTTCAGTGTAGCCCTGGGGAAATGCAGAGAAATCCCACCTGGCCTCAGCACATGGCAAACACTACCACCAGGACCCTAGCTCATCACCAGGCAACAGGCCAGAGCACTACAGCCTCCAGCCACCAGCACCTGAGGCCCCAGCACACAATGCCAGTGACCAGGTCCCTGGCCCCTACCACAAGAAGCTTGGGACAGTTTCCCCTGTGCCCCAGGAGGAGAGCTCAACTTTAAAAGTCACAAAATGGGCCAAAAATGAGCAAGAAGTAAAAAAACAAACATTGATAATACAAAGTTACTATGGTGACAGGGAAGATCAAAACACAAACTCAGAAGAGGACAACATTGTCAATATACCTACATCTGAAACCTCAAAGGGGAATATGAATTGGTCTCAAGCCCCAAAATCCTTCTTAGAGGAGCTCAATAAGGACGCAAAAAATCAAATAAGAGAAGTAGAAGAAAATTTGGGAAAAGAAATGAGAGGTATACAAGAGAGTGTCAACATTTTGGGAAAAGAAGGACAAAAATTGACCAAAGAAAAAGATTCCTTAAAAAATACAATTGGTCAAATGGGAAAAAAAACCCACTGAAGAAAATAACTCCATAAAAAGTAAAATTGGCCAAATGAAAATGGAGGTACAAAAGTTAACTGAAGAAAATAATTCCTTAAAAAAATCTAAATGATAGAATAGAAGTTTGGACAATAATACATTTTCTTTTCCTTTTTTTTTTTTTTACCTCAGTTGATGATTTCAAATAATTTTCAACCTGTTACTTTTTATATCATCCTCTCCAGGAGGGATTTTAAACTTGGGTTCCTCCCTACTTTGCTCCCTAGTAATAGACACTTTTTAATGGGGCCTCAGGAGCCTGGGTAAGATAGGGAATCTATCTCACGGGCTTTATTAAAGACTGACTTGGCACAGGATGCAAGGGCCACATTCTGAATCCACTCAAGGAAGTTATTTAGTTGCTTTATTGTTATCTATCACTGGTTTGTGATGGGGTCTGTTGGACACTGAGACTGGTGAAGGGCTACAATTCCAACTTTCCTAGGTCTTCCACTACCAGCTGTGCTGCTCTCAGACATCAGGGGACTTATTGAGGGTTTTCAGTAGGACCTCAAAAAACTGAGCTAACCACTGCTTTGTTCTCTATCGTATTCTTAATGAGTATGATAATTTGGATTAACGCTCCTTTTTCTCAAGGGCAGAAGAGAAATCCTTCCAGAAAGTTAGAGGAAACACTGATTGGACTCCAAGGTCTCTATCGTTGAAGTTGCAAAGGGAGCAATTAGAGCATCTTAGATAGGCAGGAACAAGTTGAATGGGAAGTCAAATAAAGTGTTGTTAAAACTGGCAACAGTTGAAACCTGAATAGTAATTCTGACCACCGGTCAAAAGACACCCTGAGGGGCAGTCCTGAGAGGGCTCGAGGTCAATATTGAGAACAGTGACATTGCAGGATTTCATGAAGGACTTGACACACGCCCAAGAAGACTCTGAAGAGGAGGTTTGGACCTTCTGCTTTGACTGAGTAGAAGGCTGAGGGACTCTCCTTGTGGGATTGGGTGGGGACTGGAGGCCTTATGTGGAACTTGCAATCTACTGCACCCCGAGAAATGTACAAAGGGTATTAGCATTGGTGGATATTGGAGCAGAATGCTCCTTGTTGTATGGTAACCTTGAGCGGTTTCTGGGGGAAGCCTCTGAATGGACAGATGGGAATGGAGGATGATCAATTTTGGTTAAGAAAGCAGCCATTTCACTGGGAATTGGGAGGATGCCCCCAAGCGGATATGAGATATTTATCTCCCCAATTCCCAAATACATCCCAGGTATCCATATAGTGTAAGGGTTGTGGTTACAGACTTCTGTGGATGAGTTTTGCTTGTGTGTTCATGTTACGTGAAGCATGTGCCCCTGCTGCTTCTGACCCCTCACCAGGTTACTAACACAAAGCAGTATCATTACCAGGAGGATACAAAGAAATTGGAGAAATTGTTTTGGAATTTGAGAGAGGTGGTATAATCCAGCCAACACATGGTCCTTACAACTCACCAGTCTGGCCTATGTGGGAGCCTTATGGTTCATGGAGTATGACTCTTGATCATAGGGAAATAAATAAGCTTGTATCTCCTTTGCATGCAGTGATACCTGCTGTGACAGCTCTCATGGACCAATTAAGCCATGAGGTAGGGACGTATCATTATGTTCTAGATTTGGCAAATGCTTTCTTCTCCATCCCAATTGCCCCCAAAAGTCAAAAACAATTTACCTTTTCATGGGAAAGGTGCCAATGGACATTTGAAGTGTTACCACAGGGCTATTCGCATAGCCAATTTTATGCCATGGCCTCATGGCTGCTGACCTGGTTGAATGGACTAAGCCACAACTTGTGAATATGTATCACTATATTCATGATATCATGTTAACCAATAACTCTCTTGCAGACTTGGAAGCTGCTGCTTCTACCTTGATGGCTCATCTACATGAGAAAGGATGGGTAGTCCTGGCTTATCTGTCAAATTCTTGGGTATTGTAAGATGAAGGTTATGCCTTCTGCAATTATTGATAAAATACAAGTCTACCCCACCCCTACAACAGTAAAACAATTGCAGGAATTTTTAGGTTTATTAGGATCTTGGAGGGTATTCATTCCTCACTTGGCTCAGAACCTGAAGCTCCTATATGGTCTGACATGCAAAGAGGGGCAGTGGGACTGGGATGAGGGATGTTCCTGAGTCTTTACCACCACCAAGGTGGCTGTCAAGGCTGTGCAGGCTCTGGGTGTCTTTGATACTTTAGGAGCTTGTGAATTGGATGTCCATGTGACCCCAGAGGGATATGGGTGCGGACTTTGGCAGAAAATCAAGAGCTCTCGATAACCAATAGGGTTGTGGTCACAATTATGGAAGGGAGCAGAGGTATGGGATTCTTACCTGAAAAGTAGCTGTCTTTCGCATACCATGCCCTCCTTGCAATAAAACTCATCATGGAGGGGTCACAGAGATATTGTGAGTACCATTTACCCCATAGATGGATGGGTATCTAATTGGACTCAAAAACTGAAAAGTGATGTGGCATAGACCCCAACCCTGGCAAAGTGGGGTTCCCACCTCCAACCGTAAAACTCAAAGTCCATCAGTCCACTGAGTGCTGAGCTTCAGGCAGTTTTAGGACCCTTTACATATGTGCCTCATAAGGCATATGAGGTTATTGACTTGATTGTGTTAGAAAACCCCTATAAGGAAGGTAAAGGGACTATATTTCCTGCCATCTGGTACATGGTTGGATCCAGTCAGAGACAACGCCACAGGTAGAGGGCTATAGCCTTCTACTGTGAGACTGAAACTATATGGATGGAGGCAGGAAAAGAGCAAAGCAGTCAATAGGGCAAATTGTAAGCCATGTGGCTTCTGGTAACCTATGAGGAAAACCCTTTGACCATATGTACTGACAATTGGGCCATATTCCATGGCATAACAATATGGTTACCCACTTGGTATTCCTCCCAATGGTTGGTGAGCCATCGACCTTTTTGGGGCATGGACATGTGGCAGGACTTGTAGTACATGGGACAGACAGCAAAAGGTGGTGACCACATATCATGTGACTGGATGTGCTCCCCTGGCTTCACTGGGGAATGATGAGGCCGATGCATTAGCATGAGTATAGTGGCTTGAAGATGCCCCAGCCTCAGATGGGGACAATGGTTGCATCATAGATTGCAACATGCTGTGCCCCACACACTATGAGAGGATTTAAAGCAATGGGGGCTGCCCCTGACCTACGAAGAAGTTATTGTGGCTAAATGTGACTGTGTGGCCTGTTCCAAACAGTACCCCTGCACATACTGCAGGTGGATGGCACTGTGACATGGGTGTTCTGACCTCTCACAAGATGGCAAATTGACTATATTGGGCCACTCCCACTTTCACAGGGGTATCGCTATGTTCTCACATGTGCTAACATGGCCACTGGACTGTGAATGGGCTTTCCCGCATGGTATGCTGACCAAGCCCATATGAAGAGGGCAATTGAGTAACTGTTGGCTGCATGTGGGTGCCCCGAAGTGGTGGAAAGTGACCAGAGTACTCACTTTTCTGGTTGTGTTAGACAGTCCTGGGTGAAAGACCAATGCATAGACTGGCACTTCCACATAGCCTACAACCCCACAAGGTGCTGGCATTATAGAATGATATTTTCTACAAGGGCTGCTGAAATGGGCCTTGAAAGTAGAACAAGGGTCTATGAAAGGGTGGGCTACCCACTTGGGGTCCATTATTTGAGCCCTTAATGAATGGCCTCGGCGAAGACGGGCAGCCCCACTAGATGCCCTTTTGCAATATGCTGCCTCCCCAATACAGCTACAAGTACAGACTAAATATGAATTGTTGAAACCAGGCTTGGGACACCAAAATAATATCCTTTTGCCAGCACCAATTGTGTGGAACCCAGGAGATTCAGAGGTCTGAACATGGCCATGGACTTTCAAACAGACTGATGCTCGTTGGCTGGCCCTAGTGGCCCCTTGAGGGGCAGGGAATACAAGCAGGACTCATTTGTGTGCCATCTGTAACAGCAGTGTGGCCACCAACCCTGACAGAGGTGTACCCATTCACAGAGTAGGGGAAGACAATCTTGCAGGGGACATTTGTATTGACTTTGTGGGTTTTCCACACACTCTCTATGGCTCAGCACAATGACCCCTACATAACCCACATCGGGAGAGGAGTAAAAGTCTGGTACACCAAACTAGGCTCGAGTCCTATCCCGGCAGTGGTGCTGTAACAAAATGAATCACTTGCATGTGTACTTCCTGATGATCAAGATTTACCTTTATTAGTGACTTTACACCATTTGTCTCATCATCCTTAAGGTACACAGAACCCTACTTGTTTGTGGACTGGGCCCACACGCTGATCAGGGTGGCCAACAAATTGGCTTGTTGGGTCTGCATTGAGATCCCATCTAGTGTGGCATTCAGCTTGCATGGAGAATACATCTATAGAAATCTTCCTGGACTGGCCCAGTGGGGTGGAAAGCTAATATATTCTAGCATTTGAAGCTCATTATCAGGGGGCAGGTTAACCATACTCAACCCCCTCCTTGGGTTAATCAGTACGGGATGGAATGGGATGGGCCAGTGTCACTGTGGTTGAGCTGGTGGTCCCTGCTGAGCATTGTGTGGAATGTACTGAAGGGCCAGACACTACCATAATGAGATGTACACTGACTCCCCTATGTTACACCATAATGGTTGTCATGTTCAGAATACAACTAATACAACTAATCCATGAGACCAATGGTACTAAAATAGTAAAACTGGTGCCTGTACGGTTCCTTGGGGTTTCCTGTGGGTTTGTGGTTGGTAAGGCTAGCTATATCTCCCATTTAATTGGACTGGTTGCTGTGCCTGGGGACAGCCATACATACCAGGCAGCATTTTGAAAACATTGCCAAAAACACCCACTAACTGGGACCTGTAGAAGCACTGACATTGTGCAACTTCTACTGCATGCCCTTTGGCTTGTTTGTTCTTTGAGCAGCTTCTATTATGACCCAAAATGAGCTTACTGCTCTAGAGATACACACCGCTAAGGCATTGAATGCTACCCATCAGGCCCTCTAATTATTTAATGATATGGTTAGACAGCTATGTACTATAGTCTTACAAAACCGTATGGCCCTAGATCTCCTTACTGCATCCCAGGAAGGCATGTGTGCTATGTTACATACTGAATATTGTGTTTGTATACCTGATGCCCAACACAATGTCTCTGCAGCTCTTCAGCAATTACAACAGGAAGCCTCTCAGATCACTGCCCTTTCTTGGGATCCTGCTGCTGAGTGGTGGGTCAATATTTCGTGGAGGTGGAAAGCTACTCTCTTGTCTGTTTTAGACCTTGTGGCTGCTTTAGTACTATGTTGTTGTAGCCTATATTGTTGTTGTGAGTTGTGGATGCAATGCTTCAGCTTTGGTTGTAATCCAATCTCCTTCCCTTTATGGAGTATCATATTCCATGCCCTCAGATCTTTTAATGTAGAAAATGCAAAGTCCTGTGTAATCCCGACTGTAGTTCCATGATATTTAAATTGTTTCTTTCTAGTTGCTTGCAGTATTATCTCTCTGTCCCAGCAATTTTGGAATTTGGCTACAATATTCCTTGGCATTTTCAATTTGGGATTTCCTTCAGGAGGTGAGCAATGGATTCTTTTGATGACTATTTTACCTTCTGGGTCTAGGACCTCAGAGCAGTTTTCTTTGATGATTTCTTGAAGGATGTTGTCCAGGCTGTTGTTTTCATCATGGTTTTCAGGTAGACCAATAATTTTTAAATGGTCTCTCCTGGATCTATTTTCCAGGTCAGTTGTTTTACCAATGAAGTATTTTATGTTTTCTTCAATTTTTTCATTTTTTTGTTTCTGTTTGACTGATTCTTGCTCTCCCATAGAGTCATTAGCTTCCATTTGCCCAATTCTAATTTTTAATTAATTGTTTTCTTCAATTAGATTTTGTACCTCCTTTTCCATTTGGCCCACTTTACTTTTTAAGGAGTTGTTTTCTTCAGTATATTTTTTCCATTTGGCCAATTGTATGTTTGAAGGATTTGTTTTCTACACTCAATTTTTGTCCTTCCTTTTCCAAATTATTGGCTCTCTCTTGCATATCTCTCATTTCTTTTCCCAATTATTCTTCTACCTCTCTTATTTGATTTTTGAAATCCTTCTTTTGCTCTTCCAAGGAGGCTTTTTGGTCTTGAGACCAGTTCATATTTCCCTTTGAGGTTTTGGTTGTGGGTATATTGACAATGTTGTCCTCTTCTGAATTTGTGCCTTGATCTTTACTGTTCCCATGGTAAGAATTCATGATCATTGTCCATTTCTTCTTTCTGCTTATGGTGTTTGCCTATTTCCTGGCTTTTAAGGTTGAGCCCTACTACTGGAGCACAGGGAACACTGATCCAAGGTTCCTGTCCTGTGAGCCCGGGACCTGGACACTGGCTTTGTGCACTGAGGCCTCAGGGGCTGGGAGCTGGAAGTTGTAAGAGTTTGGCAACTTACTTGGTGCTAAGCTGAGGTAAGCAACACTGGAGCTCTTGGGGAGGAGTTGAGAGTCTGGCCCCTGGGGGATGCCTACTCAGCTGAAATTTATACTTGAATGTTTGGTTGTTGGAGGATGTCTGCCAGTCTGAAGCTCTGCCTCCTGGAGTTATGCTTCCTGGAGTTGTGCTGAAGCAGCGGGAGGTTTGGCTGCTGGAGAATGCCTGGTTCACATGAGTGGTTTTCTGAGCTGATGTCTACTGGTTCCTTTGCCTGTGCTGAGGCAACCTGGGATTCCTGGTGTTGGTGCTTGCCTACTCCACCACCTTGGGGCTCAGGATCTCCCCCTGATATGCTGAGGTGGGGCTTGCCACTGGCTTGCTGGGATGCCTTCCATCTTGTACTGCTCCCACTCCTCCAGTGCAAGAGGGGTCTTTCCTGTTAATACCCCAAGCTCCTTGGGCTACAAGACTACTGCACCCCATCTTTCTACTTGCTCAGCTATTTCAGGGTTTTTTCTAGGGTGATATTTTCTGGGCTTTCAGAGGTCATTGAGGGAGAGTGAGAGTGACTTACTTCTTACTCCACCATCTTGGCTCCCGGAAGTGGATAATTGGTCTTCTTACATAATGCTAAGATTAAAACACAAAGTAAACTCTAAATTTGGTAATTAAAATGTGCAATTTAAACAGATTCAACAACAAATAAAAGGATAAGTAGTTAATTTAGTGCCCCAGGAAAGAATACTAAACCATGACCACCATATAATTGCATGGAATTATTAGGATGATACAAGTACATTCTGAATATTTCCTGCCTCACCCTCATCTTTGTATGTTGCTTCACTTTCCTTTCCCTTTCTATTGCTTTTTTAAAATAGTCATCCTCAGGTGGTGAATGATTTTTTTTTCTTTTGTTTTCGTTGTTTTGTGGGAGAAAGAGTTGACTACAGCTATTTATAAAGACTGGATTTTCATGTATAGTGCTTGCCATCTTAGCATCAAACCTAGTGGAGAGAGGGAGTACCCCTGCTTAATGAAATCACAGTATTTTGAGCTTTTTCAATATTGAATTGAAATTAAGCCCCCACAAGGTGGCAGCAGAGTGTCAGTCTGAGATTAATCAAATATGCTATGGAAATATGGATGGCACAGATGAAGAAAAAGACAACCATTTCATACACATTAGGACTGGACCAGAGATATGGTAAAATAATTTAATGTTTTGGAGCTTCATTTTTCTCATCTTGATATGGGCTTAGAAGAGTGAGTTTACATCTCAGGGTTTATATCTTCCTCCTCCATGACTATGGTCAAGTCATTTCCCTTTTCTCAGTCTCCTTTTCATCACCTATTCATACAGGATCTGCCATTCTAAACAGAAATTGGAATTTTGCAATGAAAGTGACTAAATTTCTATACCCTTTGATTCAGAGATCCTATTGCTAGGCATGTAATCCTAAGGACGTCAGTAAGAAAAAACCCAATATTTGTATCGCTTTCTATGATGGCAGAGAACTGGAAACAACATAGGTCTCCATTGATTTGGGGGATGCTAACAAGTTTTGGTTTGTTAATGTGTTGGAAGGTTATTGTCCTAAAAGAAAAACGAATATGATGAGTACAGAAAACCAAGGGAAGCCTTATATGAATTGATATGAAGTGAAATAAGGAGAAACAAGAAAACAAGGACAATGATTCTGATTATGTAAATGGAAAGAATAACAATAAACTGACTGAAATTAAAATCCTTGAAATTGTAGCTATCAAGCATGACCCAAAGAAAGATATGAGAAGGCATCTCCTTCTTCTCCTTCCATTATTTAAATTAGTACAGGGCTTTGGACATGTATGGTGAGGCTAATATCATACACTTTGATATGTCCTTTGATAGTTTTATTGAGCTGTTTTTCCCATTTTTCTTTTTTTTAAGAAAAATGAATGATAGCTTTCTCAGAAAACAATAGAGGATTATATCATGAAATGTTAATGATATACAAAAAGATATCAATAAAAATTTACCTTAAAATATTATCTACCTCATGGAGTTAGTGTCTGGGAGAAATGCTTCATGACTTCTATTTTTGCTATATTTTCACAATAAATATCCATTTCTAAAATCTAATTGATGTTCATTGGTTAAAATCAATTAGGGGTTACTAATCACTGGTGGTTAACACTGAAGTCTGGTCCTCAAGGGTACTTCTAGAACCTTGAACAGGGGATGTAGCCTTGCTAGATCTAAACCCAATGAATATGACTCATCATGTGAGTTAGGTTTGGAAGGCAAATCTTTAGAGCTTTTCATCACTACAAAACTATTTCTTGGAGTTCGTATTCTAGATAAATACTTTCCCTTCTCACTGCCTCATTTTCTTACCTTGTAAAATAGCCCAAACTAAGGGGAAGAGTGGTGAGGTCAAGAAAGTATTGGTTCTAGTGTCAGAGCATCTGGGTCAGATCCCAGCCTTGCCACTGACTATTGCCATGTGCCCTTGGGCAAGTCACTCCATCTCTTTGGGCCTCAATATCCTTCTTTGTCAAATGAAGGAGTTAGAACAGATTATCTCAAGTCCTTTCTAGCTCCAGATCCCATGGTCATTTTTTGATTGCTCCTAGCTCAGTATCTGTAGCATATCCTGCACATCTAGGAAAGTGTTAGTTCCATGTGTTGTGATGGTTTTCTGCTTCCTAATTTCATAAGATCCAAGTTTCTGGTATGTGGGAGGAGCTGTTGACTGCTGAGAAGAGAAACCTCCTGTGACTGTAATAATTGAAGTTTTCCCATATTTTTTTCCTGAAATAAATCCTTTCAAAAGTTGTTGAACTTAACCTTCAGAGAAGCTTTAGAGAGGGGACATGTTCTGACAACAAAAATGAATCATCTCTTCTATGTCTTAAAAAGGACCAAGAGAAAAAAGTATAAACTGGTTCTCTAAAAAAAAAATTAGAATTGAGGGAGAAGCCATGACAACCATATTAGAAATACTGAGTTTAAACTTTTGGATTTCACCATCAAATTACTCCATATTCCTTAAAAAACCCATAAGGAAGAGATAAGAAGAGAAAGTAAAATTTAAAAAAAAGCATTAAATATCTGGGAGTCAACATACAAGAGCACACAAAGGATTTAAATAAGTATAAATACAAAATAATTTTTTACAGAAATATAGGAAAATATTAATAAAGAGGAGAGTGACTCAGTATGCATATCTAATTCTTACTAATAGATTAAAACTGATGATGCTACAAGGATTACTTTATAATTCTCATATTTTACTAATTCAATTACCAATGAGGTACAAAATAAGACAAATTTATGACAAAGTTCAATTATAGAAATAAAAAAGCAAGAATATGAAAATTGTAATAACAGAATTTATCACTATGAAATATTAAATAATTTTCCCAAAATTATCTGATACAGAATTTTAAAAAATAGACAAGTTCAGTTCAATAAACATAGAAGAAATGCACATGATCTTTCAGTGTCTGATAAGCCTAAGAATGCCATTGCAGAGACAGTCCTTAAAGGACTGAAAAATGACCCTGAGATCCAAGTTTCTCTTTGCTGTTTTTCTTTTTCTGCTGCTAATTTAATTTTTAGTGGACTCTAGAAATCTGACCATCTGTATTCTTATTCTGATGATGCCAAAATCTTTGAAAAATACAGGGCCAAATCATCATTGGTGAGGGATCACAGGACTCATTCAAAATTCAGTACAAAAAATTGGGCCAGACCAGTGCATAGGTAGTCCATGCCTGATCTAACATATAGGCAGCTTGGGTCCAATTCAGTGTTGAAGTGGACTGGATTGAACTACAATAGGAGAAAAAGCCATACCAGCATTTGGACAGCTCCTGCACGAGAACCAGAGGAGAGAAGGCAAGAGAAAAAAACACAGCAGTAACTGGGAAGTAAAGCACCTTTACAAAGCCTTTCAGGATGCATGCCATCACTGCCATTAACAACATTTTGCTGGGGGTCTGTCAGGTTCACAGAAATAAAAGTATTCCACTCTGAGTTCAGGATTGAGAAAGGAAAATGAGACAGAGAAGGAGTCAAAATCCACCTCGACCAGTAATCTGAAGAGTAAGCCAAAAGCCGGGAATTCTTGGTGGAGGTTAGGGCCTGTGATAGTCACTATATCTAGGACTAAGCATTATTTACCCATGCCATATGAGAGCACTTAAGTGAACAGAGTCTGGCCAAACATGGAACTGCATTCCAAAAATGGAGGTTTGGAGATATGAGTAAACAAAACAAAACATAGAACACAATGAGGAAATAGCTTGAACTGAGAGAAGCCCAAGAAGGAAAATGAGAAGAAATTCAAGTAGAACCTCAGAGAAAAGGATATCATTGTTACAACACTTACAAGAATATCTAGAAGAATTGGAACAAGAGATCCGAATTGTGATTTTAAAGGAAATGACAACTAACATTGAAAGAAGGGCATAGCAAATTAGTAGCTTAGAACAACTGATGGTAAATTCTACATAAAACTGGACCCTCAAAATTAAAATGGGCTGAACAGAAATCAATAATGACAAGGGATAAAAAGAAATATTAAAAGAAAATAAAAAGATTAAAAATTAGAAGAAAAAGTGCTAAAAAAAAAACTAACAGGGACAGCACATCAAGAAGGAATCTAAAAATTATTATGTTACCTGAAAATCATGACCAACTCCTCACCCAGGGGCCATTTTCAAGAAATTTTAAAAAGAAAACTTCCTTGATCTATTAGAAACAGAAGACAAAGTGAAAATTAAAAAAAACTGTGCCAGTCACCTCCTGAATGAAACCCCAAAGTGGAAAATCCCTGGATCATAGTAGTTAAACCTAAAGCTTTGAGATCAAAGTAAAAATACTTCAGGCATCCCAAAAGAAAGAGTTCAATTATGGAAGATTTGGCAGGTGCCACTCCAAAGAGAAGAATTTGGAATATGATATTCCAAAAGGCAAAAGATAAAGACTTACAATCAAAAAAAATCTTTCAGCACTTTAATCCTTCAGAAGGAAAAGGGAACTTTAATGGAATAGAAGGTGTCCAAGTCTACCTGATGAAAATGCCAGCACTGTAAGTAGAAACTTTGAATATAAACAGTGGCACCAAGAGAAGCAAGAAAAAATATTTGATCAATTATATGTAACTACATGATGATGAATTATTTATGTTCTAATAGTTGTGAATGAAATTACTGCCCTGTTTGAACCCTAAGAATTTTAATGTTAATGTCCATAAAGAATGTTGAATAAGACAGGTAGAGGGCTTGGGCAACAATAAGCACTGTTTTGATGTTTTCATGAGAAAAAGGAAATGTGAGGGAAAGAGAGATATTTGGGAATGGGGGAATGAGGATTAAGAGGAGAGAACTAATCTTATGCAATAGGAGTTCATGAGATGAAAAGTATATAAATATGCAAAAAATGGAAAGGAAAATGGGCATCCATAAACCTTAGTTTCATATAAACTAGACAAAGGAAATTCAAAGACTTAGAGTCAGAAGTGGGGAACCTGTGGCCATGAGGCCACATGTGGCCTTCTAGGTCCTTGGGTGCAATGTTTTGACTGAGTCAAAGTTTTACAGAACAAGTTCTTTTTTGAGTGGATTTATTCTTTGAAGTTTGGATTCAGTCAAAGGGCTTCACTTGAGCACATAGAGGACCACATGTGGCTTTGAAGCCATAGGTTCCCCACCCCTGTCTTAGACACTCATATATGTTCATTGAAGCACACACACACCACACACACACACACACACACTGAGAGAGAGACAGAGACAGAGAGAGAGACAGAGAGAGAGACAGAGAGAGGGAGAGAGAATTTGGTGTAAAATAAATTATACTCAGCAGGAAAATGGGAGGCAAAAATAAAGAGATGGGGATTTAAAAGAAAAGACAGGATGGATGAAGTACTAATGAACTCCAATGTCAGAATCACTTTGATGTTAATATCTCTTACCAGTAGTAATTTGGACTATTTTTCTTATGGTTGTTATATTTCACGGTTGTTATGTGGTTTTTAATATTTCAGATATACGGTATATTTGTACATGTACTTATATGTATATATCCACATATATACTCATATATATGTATGCATATACATTTGTGAATTGATTCTATAGCATGGTTACCAAACTGTTTTCAGAAATTTAAGATTAAATATGGCTTCAAGGAATACGAGATGATAAACTTGCTCTATTTTGTTGTAGTTTGGCCATATCTGATGTGTTACATTCAATTCTGAGTGAAACAGTTCAAGAAAGACATCATTAAGTTAGTGTTCAGAGGAAGGCAACCAGGATTATGAAGGGCCTTGACTTATATATGATATGAAGATTGACTGAAGCAACTAGAAATCCTGAGCTTTGGACAATAGAAGCCTTGCTTGTGGTTGCTTGTCATCTGTGTTCAAATATTTGAAGTGTTGTCATGTCAAAGAGGAATTCATCTTATTCTCTTCTGCCTCTGAGGAGAAAACCAGGTATAATGTGGAAAAGAGACAAATTCAGGCTTGATAGCAAGAAAGAAAATAAAATTCCTAACTAGTACAGCTCTTTCCATGAGCAAAATGGCCTGCTTCAAGAGGAAGAGCATGCACCCTTCCTGGAGTTCTTCAAGTAAAAACTGGACCTGTTGAGTACATTGTAGCGGGGATTGCTTTTCAGGTAAAGTTTGGGCCAGATGGCTACCAAAGTCCCTTTTAAGTCTAAAATTCTTTACTTCTATGGGATTATAACCTCAATCATTAGCATGATATCTAGCTCAGAGTGGCACTGTGGTAGGAAATTTATAATGAAAAAAAGAGTTATTGTGAAAAGTTATTGTGAAGAGTTATTGTGAAAAGCAACTTGCAGGGATTAGAAGAGGTGTAATTGAATTTCCTTTACTTTCTGTATCTGTAAATAACCCTGAAAATCAGTTCAGAAGACCTTCCTCAAGTCCTTGCCTTGAATTGCATTTGTTTAGTTATCTTGGTTAAGTCCCATGGTACAGTGGAAAGATTTACAAGATTTTTTACTTGAAGAGACTGAGCCTCATTTTCCATATCTGTAAAATAAGGATAATAACCTATAGTACCTACTTCTCAGAGTTGTTGTGAAGCAAAAATGAGATAAATACAATGTACTTCATGAAGCTTAACTTCCTATATAAACACTAGTTATTATTTCATTTTTATTAGGAGTTTCCAAATTTATAAAGTGGAGATAATAATAACATCCCAAGCTGAAAAGAATCAATATTGTCAGACTTAGAATATATGATGGACACAAGTAGGATGTAGCATATACTTTACTTCATTTTTCTGAAAGAATTTTTTGAGCTTCTTGAAGAAAGTTGAATAAAATACATCAATAGTAACTGGAAACATATTGACCAATCACATATCCAGTATGAGGGAATAGCAGGTGGAAAACACTTGCTTTTTCATGGTGGATTCAGGATACAAATGAGCTGCCAAACTCCCTTCATTAGGAATTCTCCTCTCTTCTATAAGTATTTTTAAAAATAACAGTTAGCTGTATGTTTGTTTTATTTCTCTTATCATTCACACAAGAAAGTAAGCTCACTGAGGGCAGTGACCATATAAGTATTTTTTCATATTTTATTTATTTCTTTCATATTTTATGCCCAGGCTTTACCACATTTCCATGTATGCAGTAACTGATGCTTAAGAAACAGTTGTTGTTCAATGAGCAATGCTCAGCTGTTACATTAGTTTCCACAAAATATTGAAAAGCCCAGAGGTTTCTGAATGTCTACAACTGGATGTCTATTCAGTGCATTGTCTACATTCTCTTTGGATATCTTATGGTAAGAAATGGACATACATCAAACAGGATAAGAAGACTTTCAATCACCCTTCTTAGTGCCTATGAATGAGCCATCCCTCATGCCTGGGATGCACTCCCTCTTTATCTCCACCTCCCAGAATCCCTCTCTTCCTTTCAGATGCAACTCAGGTACCATCTTCTACATGAAGCCTTTTGTAAATCTCCCCTACAATCCCACAAATGCTAAGGCCCTCCCACTCAAACTGCCTTGTATTTGACTATATTATATGTGTGTATTAACTTTATATTCATCTTATTTATAGTTACATGTATTACTCATTTCCTATATTATGATGCAAGTTCTTTGCAAGCATGGATTGTTTTATTCTTGGTCCATGTAACCCCAACATCCAGCACAGTGTCTGGCACATAGTAGGTGCTTCATAAATAATTGTTGTTAGGTCAGCAAAAGGATTATGATCTGTACTGGTGGAGGAAGTGCCCATACTCATGAACTTCTGCATTTACTTAAGTATTGGAGCCTTACTTGGTAGCATGGAATGAAATGGAAGGACTAGATATAGCCTATAGACCCATGAGAAGGCAGTTACAGTATCTAGGTGCA
The DNA here is from genome assembly GCF_900497805.2 of Vombatus ursinus. Taxonomy (NCBI): domain Eukaryota; kingdom Metazoa; phylum Chordata; class Mammalia; order Diprotodontia; family Vombatidae; genus Vombatus; species Vombatus ursinus. Next base: position 12,517,702 of record NW_020954604.1, on the reverse strand, counting down.
AAGCAGTAAGAGCTCCAGCTAGCCTGGTGGCAGTGGAATCAAAAGCAAGAGGTTTTTTTCATGGCTGCTTGTGTTCACCAATGCTGGGTCCTCAGGATCTAACTTTACCAGGAGATGCATTGAATTTGCTTCCACAGGGTTAGTCCATCAGTAAATATGATCTTTTCTCAGACTTTCTAGAGAGAGAAAGTGGATATTTGAGAGGCTTATCCAGAACATTCATGTTAAAAGAAAAAAAAAATGGAGATGGAGGTAGAAAGAAATAAAAGGGTCCCAGATGTTCCAGATTATCTGACAACCGCTATTGCCCTTCATTTTCTCTCTGGAGACATAATTCCCAAAGAGAATTAAATCACTTCATGTGATGTCCAATTAATTCTCAGAGGAATGAGCTAAAGCTTTGGGGCTCTCCTTTTTTCTTTATCAATGATCATGCTATTCCTGCCTATTAGCTGCATGTTTTTCCTAACAATTTTATGTTTCAAAGAAAAGCATACATATGTCATTCATAACAAGAGAGCCATGTATGTCACCATCACTTGAAGAAGGTGATGGGAAGGGAAGGTAAATGTAAATACTTTTGTTGCTACCAACATACATCTATATCAGGAACTCTGTGCCTGTGGTCATGCTTGCTGGTAGAGAAGTAGATATGGTTTCTGGGTATGCCTACAGGGAGTCCTGATCCTGAGACATCATTTGAAAGAAAATGTAGAAAAGAAAAAGCAATCTCTACTTTGGTTTTCAAGGGAAGTTTAATTAGTGTCTGCCCTTCTTGATGGCCCAGGGACCATTCCCCAAAGGACACTAAAGCCTTCAAATTCTCCAAAGCAATCACAATTAAAACCTTTTGGATGGAACAGGAAGGCAGAGCTCTTCCTCCAGTGTGAGGTAGGTGAGGGGTCTCAGGGTCTAGACACCACATAAGGATTCTTATCTCCACTAACATTTCCCCTCTGTTTTGTCACTTTTCCTCATTGCTCTCCTGATAACAAAAATAAGGCCATTCTAGCCTCTGGTTTTCATCCATTTAAATATACTTTGATGGCTTTTTCCAAAATTAGAGGAGCTATAACCTCTTTATCTTCCTTAAACCAGACAAAATTTGTCATCAGTCCTTCCATGAGGGTCTGACAGTCAAGTAGAAATGAAGGAGCTGAAATGCTTCTTTTTCTCTTCTTCTACATCCTTCCTGAGCCCAACCACCCTGACTCTCTTTACTTTGCCTTCTTCCCTCCCCACTTTCTCCTCCCTTCCCCAGAGTGCTGGGGCCAAGCCAGGGAGAGAGGAGAGAAGGTGAGGTGCAGAAGGGAGCTCTAGAGGAGCATACAGAGCTTTCTGAGACAGTTTTCCCTGGATCAGACGAAGGTGAAATTCATCAGAGTGCTCCAAGAAAGAGAAGGGAATAACTTAGAACATTTGAGTCAACTCTATGTCTTCCATGTCTTCCATGTCTTCCCTCTACTCACTCCCATCCAACCACATGCTCTTATTTCCCTTCTTTGTCTTCCTAACTTTGCTGCTTCTAAGAGAATCAAGCATTGGCAAACCTGAAGGACAGTGCTGACATTTTCTAAGATTCAATTTCAGTGTTTTATCAAATAGAACCTAATTTCCATTTATCAGTCCAGACTCATTTTCTCTGGCTATGCTTTGGGGACCAAGCTAGTTCACATGCAGTTGTAAAGCACAGCCACCTATTTCTGTGCAACCTTGGGGAAGTCACATAACCTCTCTGGGCCTCTGTTTCCTTGATTGTAAAAGGAAGAGCTCAAACCAGGTGATATTTCTGGTCTCTTCCCATCCCAAATCCATGACCTTACAGTGACCACATGATCTCTAAGGACTCTCCCAGCCCTGGTACCACAGTTCTAAATCCTATGAGCCTACATTTAATGAAAAACCATTTACATCATCAATGTGAACTCTCTTAAAGACCTTAACATGCATCATGTAGTGTGTTTCCATAGACTGGGCCCAACTTAATACATGAGCACTATGGAATATGTGAAGAGCTTTTTTAAGGCAGGAATAACTTCATATGAACCATCCAAGCCATTTGGAAAAGATAAATTTAATAACTAAATCAGCTGCTTAATTAAGGGACTGCCTTTTGGTGTGTTTTTCTTGTTATTGAATTTTATGTTAATATTGTATGTTGTTTGCGTCCCCTGATCACCACTACTACCCTACTATTTAGTATGGCAAGTAAGTTTATAAGTAGTGAGTATAAAGGGACAGAATATATAACCAGTATGTAGCAGGACAGAAGACTGCAAAACCTGGAAGTCATGTACAAACCATCCCAAAGAACAAAGGAGTATAATTTGGAAATTGTATCATATATCAACCAAAATTCACATGCTGGTAATAGGTACTGAATCAGGTGAAGCTATCTAGATGATGCTGTCAAGGTTTTTGGTCTTATGATATGCAAATTCAAGACAAATTTCAGATGTCCACAGGAAAGACCAGCAGAACATCAAAAAGGTGCTGGTAACTTTTAGATGACAACTGTGAAATTTTACCAGTAACTTTGAGATGATTTGGAAATGTTAATGAACTAATGCCAAGGTGGCACACATAGGTCTGTTCCCTCAAAGAACACTCTAAAAAGGAGACCTCAAACTCCAGCCTCCCCCAAGCCTTCTTCCACCTCCATGTTGTTCATGCTTCCTAATAGTCCCAACTTTAATACATGGTTACATGAGTGACACTATCTGCCTCTTCTCCTTCTCCATCCACTTTACCACCTTACCTGCCTCCCACATTGTCTTCCTTTGTACTTCTTTCATCACTTATCTCTGTCTTTATGGGCCTTTTGTCTCCATATCTCCCATGTTTCATTAAATTGTGATTGCCTGCTTGTTTCCTGCTGCCAATTCTGATCTTTCCTGGTGAGTACCCAAAGAACCAAGCATGCCTGCCTCCATTTCATAATTTCACAAATTATTAACAATACAAATTTTAAATGCTTAAACCTTTTTTCTAATTGAATGTGCTTGATGTTTCTAGAGATTTCATCCCCAGAAGTTCTAAAACCCAGAAATTTTGTGATTTGCCACCTAAGTGATGACATGTCAACCACAAAATTCTTTGAATGATCATTAATGATCATGCTATTCCCCCCTCCCCCCATTCCTGAAGAAAAATGGAAAAGCAGTTAATTCTTAAAGCATAACTATGAAGAGGAAAGAATTGTTGTATCTGTTTCAACTATTAGCAAGAATTACAAGTCTGAGAACCAGTGCCTTGAATTTCCAAGAGAAGCTCTCTTTAAACAGAGCATTCTAAATTAGTTCAATCTCATAGCAGACAAATCTAGACTCAGAGAATATGAGAGGTGCCTTAGCATCATAGGTTTAGAGCAGGAAGGGACCGTGGAGTTCAACTCCACTTTCCTAATGGAAATTTGACTTAAGAGCCCGAGAAGGTGTACAATCTCTTAAAAGTCACACAATAAATAGCCAATGGCCTTTTAAAATGCCACCAATGGGTTAAGAATCGGCTTTCCTTTGAGCAAATATTTACCTGAGAAAATGAAAATTCAAATGTGATCCATACATCATTGGACAAATTTTAACTGAACATGAATTAAAATTACTCACCTTAAAGGGGTGTTACATTAATAGAGATTCAGAAAAATGTCTACATTTTCTCTTAAAATATGAAATGTTGGGGAAAATTTCAGTATGTAACTGATTAATAAATGTGAGTTGTCAGAGAAGGGGAGAGTCACTACTGAGGTGGTAGAAATGGGGAATGAGGATTTGTCAGTCAGAAAGCTCTAGGTTAGGAAAGAACCTCTGTATTCCTGAAATTCAAAGAGTTCAAACACATGTTGGACCTCTCTGCAAAAGTATAATTAAGTAAATGCATGATGGGCATCCCAATGGGGCTTAGACTTCTTGGGAGCCCAAGAAGGCATTTCAATATCCACATCAGTTTTGCTGTACCTACCTGAGGGATCAGAAGAACAACTGAAGGTTTTTGTGAATATGCAAACTTCCCCTATTCCTATGGAGTGCATCCCCCCACAAAATGAATTAAGAAACTGAATACTCTGAAACAGTGAATTTTCACAATTTAGGTCTATGTCATCAAAGTGAAAAGTTGAGTACAATGTAGATAGCCAATCCATTCATTAAGACTGAAGCTAGCAAATGAAACCAGTTAATTTAACAAATACCCCATAGAAAGACTCTCCAATTTAAGTCTCTAATGTTGTCCAATTGATAGCAAAATATCCATGTTCTAAGGCAAAAGTTTTTAATTTTTTTGTGACGTAGAGCCCTTTGATCATCTGATGAAATACATGGCCCTCTTCTCAAAATAATTCCTTTAAAGGGATGGAATAAAATATTCAAAGCACAAAGGAAACTAATTATATTGAAATACAGTTAAATACACATATGCATATAAATATATACATACCTATATCTAGATATGTCTATATACAAGTATGAATAAAATGCTCTGGTTATGATTTGAACAGAATTTCCTACTCAGAGTCAAATTTAGTTACATGAGTGACACTCTCTGCCTCTTCCCCATCCCCATGTACTTTCCCATTCTGCCTGCCTCCCACACTGTCTTCCTCTCTATCTCTTTCATCACTTGCCTTTATGGAGCTTTTGTCCCTATAGCTTCTGGGTTTAATTAAATTGTGATTGCCTCCCTGTTTCCTTCTGCTAAGTCTGGTCTTTCCTGGTGAGTACCCAAAGAACTAGGTATATCTACCCCCATTTCATGATTTCACAAATTGACAATTCAAATTTTAAATACTTAAACCTTTTCCTAGTTGAATGTACTAGATTTCATCCTCAGAAGTTCTGAAGCTCTGAAATTTTGTGATTTGCCACCTAAATGCTGACATGTCAACCACAGAATTTTTTGAATGACCATTAATGATCTTGTCCTGCATTCCCCCTCTTCCAACTCCTGAAGAAAGAGAAAAAAAGAGGTTAATTCTTTTTTTTTTCGCTAGACAATGGGGTTAAGTGACTTGCCCAGGGTCACACAACTTGGAAGTGTTATGTGTCTGAGGCTGGATCTGAACTCAGGTCCTCCTGAATCCAGGGCCAGTGCTCTATCCACTGTGCCACCTAGCTGCCCCTAGAAAGTGTTTAATTCTTAGAGCATAAGTATGAAGAGGAAAGAATTGTTGTATCAGTTTCAACAATTAGCAAGAGGTATTACAAGTCTGAGAACCAATGCCTTGGGTTTCCAAGAGAAGCCCTTTTTATTTCTTTCTTTTTCTTGCTAGGCAATTAGAGTTAAGTGACTTACCCAAGGTCACAAAGCTAGTAAGTGTCATGTGTCTAAGGTCAGATTTGAACTCAGGTTCACATAGCTCCAGTGCTGGTGCTCTATCCACTCTGCCACCTACCTACCTCAGAAGACCTTTTTAAGCATGTCTTTTCTTTTTTTTTCCAATTTATTTATTTTTAGTTTTCAACATTTACTTCCACAAGATTTTGAGTTCCAAATGGTCTCCCTATCCTTGACCTCCCACAACCACATCATGGCATGCACTCTGATTACTCCTTACTCCAATCTGCTTTCCCTTCTATCACCTCCCCCTTCTCTTATCCCTTCTGTTTTCCTGTAGGGCAAGATAGATTTCCATACCAAATTGCCTGTGTATCTGTGTGTTTCCCAGTTGCATGTAGAAACAACTTTAACTTTCATTTTAAAAACTTTGAGTTTTAAATTCTCTCCCCTTCTCCCTCCCCACCCACCCTCATTGAGAAGGCAAGCAATTCAGTATAGCTTATACATGTGTGGTCATGCAAAACACTTCCATAATAGTCATGTTGTGAAAGACTAACTATATTTCCCTCCATCCTATCCTGCTCCCCCATTTATTCCATTCTCTCCTTTGTCCCTGTCCCTCCTCAAAAGTGTTTGCTTCTGTTTACCCCTTCCCCCAATCTGCCCTCCCTTCTATCACTCCTCCCTCTCTTATCCCCTTCTCCCCTACTTTCCTGTAGGATAAGATAGATTTCCAAACCCAGTTGTGTGTGTTTGTTATTCCCTCCTTAAGTCAAATGTGATGAGAATAAGATTCATTCATTCCCTCTCACCTTCCCCTACTTCCCCTCCACTTTAAAAGCTTTTTCTTAGAGCGTTTCTTTTCTAAATCAATTCAGTATCACAACAGACACACCTAGACTCAGAGAATGTGAAAGTTGCATTAGCATCATGGGTTTAGAGCAGGAAGACACCTTAGGGATCACTGAAAGAAATCTGATCTGAGGCCCAGAGGAGGCATGTTATCTCTTAAAGTTATACAATAAGCACCCAATGACCTTTTAAAATAAACATCAATGAGTTAAGAATTGGCTTCCTTTAGGTAAATATCTACCCAAGAACATGAAAATAAAAAACATGATCCCTATAACATTAGACAATTTTCACTGAAGGTGTTGTATTAATATAGATTTAGAAAAGTGTCGTTTTCTTATATATGGAACAGTAGGGAAAATCTGCATATTTACCTAGGAAATATGTGGGAAGGAGAGATGGTAAAGAACCTCTCTACTCCTGACATTCAGTGTTCAAACAAATGTTGGGTCTTTCTGCAGAAATGCAGTTAAATAAATGCATGATGGGCATCCAAATGGGGCTTAGACTTGCTTGGGAGCAGAGTAAGCCACTGATCTTGTAATGTCCGCATCACTTGTGCTTCCCCTATCCGTTGGAGCACAGGAACAACTGGAGGGGTGTGAGTGTGTGTGTGTGTGTGTGTGTGTGTGTGTGTGTGTGTGTGCTTTAAAAGAAGTTATTACAAAACCAAGCAGGAAAATAAGGAAAGGATCTCTTTTACCCTTTGTGGTTAAACTCCTTGAAAAGGCCACCTGCAATAGGTACCTCCACTTTCTCTCCTCTCACTCTCTTTTTAACCCCTTATAATTTGGCTCTCAACTTCAACATTCCACCAACACTGCTCTCTCCAAAGTTACCAATGATCTCCTAATTGCCAAACCCAATGGCTTTTTCTCAGTCCTCACTCTTCTTGACTTCTCTGCAGACTTTGACACAGTTGATCACCCTCTCCGGTTTAATAGTCTTTTTTCTCTCTAGATTTTCAGGGCAGCACTCTCTCCTGGTTCTCCTCCCCACCATCTGACCAGTTCATCTCAGTCACCTTTGCTAGATCCTCCTCCAGATCACACCCTCTAACCATAGGTGTCTCCCACTGTTGCATCCTGGGCCCTCTTTTCTTCTATACTACTGCACTTGGTGATCTTTCTGGTTCCCATGGATTTCATGACACTCTCCATGCTGATGATTCTTAGCTCCCTATCCTGGTCTAACTAACCTACTTGCTGACCTTCTATCTAACATCTCCAACTGCTTTTCAGACATCTTAACTCAACATATCCAAAATCAAACATATTGTTTTTGACTCCCCACCTTCTGTTTCCTGTTGCTGTACAAGGCAACACCATTCTGAAGTCCCTAGGTAACAACCTTGACTATCTCTTACCCTCCTTCCCCTCCCACTCCATATCCAATTATGGTGGAGGCTTGTTGAATTCACCTTTGTGATCTCTGCAATATGCATCCTGCCCTTTTCTGATGGTGCCACTACTCTGGTGCATGCCTCCATCATCTCTCACACCTGGATTATTTCAATAGCCTGCTCATGGGTCTGCCTGTCTCAAGTTTCTCCCCATTTCAATTCATCCTCCATTTAGTCACTAAAGTGATTTCTTTAAAATATAGGTCTGACTATGTCTGTCTGTCTGTCTGTCTGTCTCTCTCTCTCATACACACACACACACACACACACACACACACACACATCCATTCAACAAGCTGCAGTGGCTCCCTATTGCCTTCAGGATCAAGTCCACAGTTTGGTGCTTGAAGCCCTTCATAACCTACCCCCCTCCTACCTTTCCAATCTTCTTATGACTTACCCCTAAACATGTATACTTCCAGCCAATGATACTCCATACCTTTCCCAGCATTTATCATTTTCCTGTTTTGTCATGTTAGTCAACCTGATAGATGTGATGTAGTGCCTCAGAGTTTTTTTGATTTACATTTCTCTAATCAATAGTGATTTACAGCATTTTTTCCTGTGACTGTAGATAGCTTTAATTTCTTCATCTGAAAACCGCCTGTTCATATGCTTTGACCATTTATCAATTAGGGAATGATTTGTATTCTTAAAAATTTGACTCAATTCTCTATATATTTTAGAAATGAGGCCTTTATCAGAGACACTGGTTCTAAAAATTCTTTCCCAATTTTTGGCTTCCCTTCTAATCTTGGTTGTGTTGGCTTTGTTTGTGTAAAAAAGCTTTTCAATTTAATTCATTTCATTTCATTTTTACTCAATTCATTTTAATGTAATCAAATATAATTAACGTGATCAAAATTATCCATTTTACATTTCACAGTGTTCTCTATCTCTTGTGTGGTCATAAATTCTTCCGTTCTCCATAATTCTGACAGGTAAACTATTCCTTGCTCTCCCAGTTTACTTATAGTATCAGTCTTTATATCTAAATCTTTTACCCATTTGGACTTTATTTTGTTATACAGTATAAGATGTTAGTCCATGCCAAGTTACTGCCATGCTACTTTCCACTTTCAAAGACTGTCTTTTGCCTTTTTTTCTATCCCTAACACTTAGGACAATGCCTGACATAGAGAAGGTACTTAATAAATGTTTACTAATTGATGGACTGAGAGAATACATAGGAAAGAAGAATAGGACTGAGTTGGAAGAAAGCTATATAGATGATGACAAAACTCAATTTCCAGGTCTGACCTCTCCAGAGCTCCAACATCATACTCTCTCATGTAGAGACTGTTTATGCCATCCCTTTGTTCAAAACCTTTCAGCAGCTTCTCCTTAGGGGAAAGACAACTGACCTTAGGGGTCAGGAAGAACTGAGTTTATATCGCACTTGTTTTCTGCAACTATGAGAGTCACAGATACTCAGTCTCTTCATCCATAAAATTGTGACATGAATATCAACCGAAGCTTATTTATAGTATTGATGTGAGGCTCAAATAATAGGATGCAAACAAAACAATTTTTATCCATTAAAGTGGTGTAAGAAGGCCAGTCTATTACTTTATTTTAAATTATTAATTAGTAGCACTCATTATCAATTCTATTATGCAATATTATTGTTGAAATGAAAGTGAGACTGATCTTCCCTTTCCACACATACCTTGATGTAGTCCCTGGATGTAATCACAGATAATGGATATTAATAGACACGGAGGCAAAAAAAATTGGCACCACCGCAGGACACTTCGCTTTCTAAAGTTCCTCGTGTAGAAGTCTCCCCTGGTCTCAGAAAGCTGGTTTATTCTTCATCCTGTGGTGTTCTTTCATTTCAGATTCATTGAATGCTCACATTCCTCTGCATATAGGGATGAATTCCCCAGCATATTTATATTTCATTTAACATCTCGTTAACAACATCTTTTCCTATGATTAGGTCCCTTATACTAGCTTGCAGGGCCAAAGTCAATATTTTCTTTCTCCAGTGGAAAAAAGGAAATCCAGATAATTACATCTTTTAAGCACATTAATAATTCATTGTCTGGGATTACATCCTATGACTACCTCCACTGGGGAAGAGGGAGGAGGAGGGAGGAGTGTGGACCAAGAGGAATACTTGAATTGAAATCCATTCTCAGACATTAGCTATGTGACCCTGAGCAAGTCATTAACTTCTCTCCACCTCAATTTCTTCAACTGTAAAATGGGGATGATACCACCTATGTCTCCTATGGTTGCTGTGAGAAATAAATAGTATCTCTATAAAGCACTTAGCAAAGTTCCTGTCACAGAATTGTGCTTAACAAAACTTCCTCCCTTTGTCCCTCCCTCTATCTCTTCATTATTTTTCATTGTTGCTTTGGTATACATAAAGCCGTTCTGATCTCTTTCACTTGTTCTCCACCTCAACTTTGACAGATGTCCATGATGGGAAACCAAACCACAGTGACTGAGTTCTTCCTTGTAGGATTGACAAATGACCCTGAGACTCAAGCTAATCTTTTTGTTTTTCTGCTACTAATGTACCTTTTGAGTGTCACTGGAAATCTGACCATCATTATTCTCACCCTGCTGGATTCCCAGCTCCAGACTCCTATGTATTTCTTCCTCTGGAACTTCTCCTTCTTGGAAATTTCCTTTACAACAGTCTTTGTCCCTAAAATGCTAGTGAACATAGGAACTGGGAACAAGACCATTTCCTTTGCTGGGTGCTTTACTCAATATTTTTTTGCCATCTTATTGGGAGCAACTGAGTTTTATCTTTTGGCTTCCATGTCTTATGACCGCTATGTGGCCATCTGTAAACCCCTGCACTACACAGTGGTAATGAAAGAGAGCTTTGTCTCCAACTCATCCTCAGTTCCTGGTTGGCTGGCTTCGTGGTTGTTATTGGGCCACATGTCATGACCACAATGTTGCCATTCTGTGCATCCAACACCATCAATCATTACTGTTGTGACTACACCATATTGCTCCAGCTGGCCTGTGCAGACACACACTTCATAGAGATGATTGAATTTGTCTTGGCTGTGGTGACTCTTCTCTTTACATTAGTCTTAGTAATGATCTCCTATGCGTGTATCATGGGAACAATTGTGAGAATCCCTTCTGCTCAGAAAAGGAAAAAGGCCTTTTCCACCTGCTCTTCCCACATGATTGTTGTCTCTCTCTCCTATGGCAGCTGCATTTTTATGTATGTGAACCCCTCTATGAAAGAAGCAGCAGTGTTTAATAAGGGAGTAGCTGTGCTGGACACCTCAGTTGCCTCCTTTTTGAACCCTTTCATCTACACCCTAAGGAACCAACAAGTAAAACGAGCCTTCAAGGACATGCTCAGAAAGATAAGGTTTTTCTCAATAAAATGAAAATAATTGGAGGTGCTTTAATAAAAGAAATCATAAAGGAAAGTTAATAAGAGACTAGTGATATTCTTATGTGACATGTGTAGAAATTGCTTTTTAGTGTTAAAAATAGTAGGCTGCATTGGCTTGTTTTATGACTTTTGAACTCAGCATTTATTGAGTTGAATCCATGACTTGATTACATCATTAAAAAACCTTAGCAAACTTTTAATTTTTCTAGTTACTTATAAAAATAATAAATCTTGATTAGACCATACATTTTTTGAATATGGTTTCATGCTTCCTATGGTGTTCTCAAGAAGTTAAGTGCACATCCATCTTTGCCCAACAATTAAATGGGATAAAGTCAGATTGGTCTCTGCAGTTCATAGTCTCCAAAAAACCTACTTATATTTAATTGAATCATAGACTTGGGTCTCATAGTCAAGTTAATGGAGCTCGAGTCCAACCTGCTCTCTCATCCCTCATTTTACAGATGATAGGACTGAGGCCTAGAGAATGAAAAATATTAAATAGTCAAGTGTATCACTCACCATTGGCCTCACTCCCCTATAATTCATATTAACAAGCTGGAGTTTCCGAGAGGGTTGGCTGCTATCTGAGGTTCTAGGGGTAATCACCATCTTAACACTCTAGCTGCCAAGCCCTTACCATAGTGCTGCCCACTAATGTTCAGTCAGTAGAATAAATTAACTAGTTACAAAGGCATGTACTCAAATGGCACAGTGAGGTGCAAATGATAGTGAGGTAGAAATGTAGGAAATATTTGTGGCCGATGCCACATCTTCAGAGCTCCTATAATCTGTTTTTCTTTAGAACTGCAGGACCTCAATGTCTTTAATTTATATTTTATTTCATATTTTTCTCAAATACATGTAGAAACAACTTCTAACATTAATTTTTTTAAATTTTGAGTTGCATTTTCTTCCTCCCTACCTCACCTTCCCCACCCCCACTCCTTGAGCAATTTACTTTAGATTATATTGTGTAGTCATGCAAAGCATATTTGCATATTAGCCATGTTGCAAAGAAAAGAGACAAAAAATAAAGTCAAAATGCTTTAATATGTGTTCAGACTCCATCCATTCTTTCTGTGGAGGTGGATAGCATTTTCATTAGAAGTCCTTGGAACTGTCTTGAATCATTGCATTGCAGAGAATAGCTGAGTCAGTCACAGTTGATCATCATATAATATTGCTGTTACTGTGAACACTATTCTCCTAGTGCTGCTCACTTCACTTTGCATCAGTTCACCTAAGTCTTTCCAGGTTTTTCTGAAAGCTTCATTCTCATAATTTCTTATAGCACAATAGTATCTTGATACAATTATATACCACAACTTGTTCAGCCATTGTTCAATTGATGGGCATCCTTTCAATTTCCACCACAAAATTCTTTGCCACTACAAGAAGAGATGTTATAAATATTTTTTTACACTTAAATCCCTTTTTCTTTTCCTTTTATCTCTTTGAGAAACAGACCTGGTATTGCCAGGTCAAATGGCACATACAGTTTTATAGCCCTTTGGAAATAGTTCCAAATTACTTTTTAAAATAGTTGGATCAGTTTACCACTCCACCAATAGTACATTAGAGTCCCAATTTTTCCAAATCCCCTTCAACATTACTAATTTTCCTTTTCTGTCATATTAGCCAATCTGATAGGTATGACATGGTACTTGGAGTTTGTTTTTTTTTAATTTGCATTTCTCTAATTATTAGTGATTTAGAGCAGCTTTTCTATGATACGGTTACTACAGATAACTTCTATTTCTACTTCTGAAAATTGCCTGTTCATATCCTTTGACCATTTATCAATTGAGAAATGACTTGTATTTTTATAAATGTGATGAAGTTCTCTACATATTTGAGAATGAGGCCATTATCAGAAAAACTCGCTATAATTTTTTTCACAGTTTCCTACTTTCCTTCTAATCTCAGCTGCATTGCATTGGGTTTTGTTTATGCTAAAACTTTTTAATTTAATGAAATAAAAATTTTCCATTTAACATCTTATAAGGCTGTCTTTTTGTCATAAATTCCTCCCTTATCCGTAGACTTGACAGGTAAACTACTTCATGCTCCCCTAATTTGCTTATGATATCACCCTTTATGTCTAAATCATGTACCCATGTTGACCTTACTTTGGCATACAGTGTGAGATACTGCTTTATACCTAGTTTCTGTGAAACTTTTCTCTAGGTTTCTTAGAAGTTTGTCAAATAATGAGTTCTTGTCCCCAAAACTTGGATCTTTGTGTTTATCAAACACTAGATTGCAATAGAATCTCAATTACAATTATAATACCAGAATACAAATACACAATTTAGAACTGTGTTTCATGTACCAAATCTCTGACACTTATCTACCATTCTATTTCTTAATCAGTGGTTTTGTTTACCGTTTTGCAATGTAGTTAGGATCTGGTACTGCTAGGCCACCTTCCTTCACAGTTTTTGCCCATTGATTCCTTTGATATTCTTGACCTCTTGTTCTTGCACATAAATTTTGGTATAATTTTTCTAGCTCTATGAAACAGTTTTTAATAACTTGATTGGTACAGTACTGAATAGCTAAATTAGTTTATGTAGAATTGTCAGTTTTATTGTATTGACTCAGCTTGCCCATGAGTAATTAAAATTTCTCCAATTGTTTAGAGCTGACTTTATTTGTGTGAAAAGTGTTTTGTAGTTGTGTTCATATAGTTCCTAGGTTTATCTTGGCAGATCGGGTCCCAGATATATTCTATTGTCTACAGTTATTCTAAGTGGAATTTTTCTTTCTACATCTTGTGCTGGACTTTGTTGGTAACATAAAGAAATGCTGATTATTTTTGTGGGTTTTTTATATCCTGGAACTGTGCTGATGTTGTTAATTATTTCAAATAATTTTTTTTAGTTGCTTCTGTATGAATCTCTAAGGATACCATCATATCAACTACAAAGAGGGATAATTTTGTTTCTTCATTGCTTATTCTAATTCTTTCAATTTCCTTTTCTTCTCTTATTCCCATAGCTAGCATACCTAGGGCAATATTGAATTATAGTGATAATGATGGGCATCCTTGCTTAACTCTGATTTTATTAGGAAGAAGTCCAACTGCTTGCTGATGGTTTTAGATAGATATTACTCATCTTTTTAAAGCTCCATTTACTTCTGTGCTTTCCAATGTTTTAATAGGAATGAGTGCTGTATTTTGTCTACACCTTTTCTGCAGCTATTGAGATAATGATATCATTTTTGTTGTTTTTGTTCCTGACATGGTCAATTGTGGTGCATACAAATCCCACCTGGTCATAGGTGTCATAGTTCCCAACTGCCACCTTGGTGTCACAGACATCTCCTGCTGACCTCCTCAGTTTCTTTGGGCTAGTAAATTGCTTTACCTCAAGCTTTTGTTGCTTCTACTGCTCCAGAATTTTATTGGAGGTATTGTTTTAAAGTTGTTTAGAGGGGAATTTAGGACAGTTCAGATAAGTTTGCCTTTACTCTGCCATCTTTGTTTCTGAGGACTCAATGTCTTTTTATGACCTGTTCTTACAAAGTTCACTACTGAATATGGCATCTTGGCTAGAGAGGTGGATATGATGCAAGATCAGGTGGCTCATTTACTACTCAGGAGTAGCTTTTCACCTGGCCCAGCATCTCAAGTGGGTTGGTTATCCACTGAACACTCATCTGGGTTGTTCTGCTGCTTACTTGGGCTTGCTCTTAGATGAAAAAATAGTCTCCACAACTTCTCATTTTAGGATCAGCTGAGGCCCAGAGTGGGTGTAGAGTCATGCTCTTTCAAAAAGGGCAAAGACCTCTAACCTAGGATTGACAGAAGAATCTCCATGGTTTCTCTCTCAGGTGATCTCTGAGGATTTTTCCACTCCCTGAGACTAGGTGGCTGTGCAAAGAGGCATTGTCTCTCCTTTTCCTTGAATATCTTTCCTGGGTAAGGGTTGGGTCTCCTCAGTGACAGACTGCATTCTTACTAATAAATGTTTCTTGACTGATTGAATGGCTTGTGGTGACTGCAAAGTATGTTACCCAAATCATCATCTCTGTAGGATATAATCATTTTCCCAATCCCCACTAAACAATTATGAGCTTCAGGCATTCCTAGTTTTTTAAATTTTAAGTTTCTTCTCTTGGCCTTATGCAAATGTATCCCTTGTAAACAAAAGACCAAGGTGCTCTATGACCTGGGGTAAGTCTACTGTCTCTGTTCCTTTTCCGACTTTACCTGTCATTTACTCAAAGCCTCCTATCATATCTATCCTTGACCCTTTTCACTGCAAGTTGTCCAGAATCTGAAAGAACATGCACACATCAGTAATTGATCTGGGAATCCTACTGAGGCTCTCTGATGCTGAAACTCTTGTTTTTTGAACTTTGCTTCTTCCTGAATCTTAGCCCATCATTTGAGCATGATTGTAAACTTCAGTCTTAATCAACTTGGTAAAATAAAAAATATTTACATAGTCATCACTTCTCCAGTCCTCTATCAACTGCAAATAAATCTTACATGCACTTCTTATTGTATTATTATCCATCATTAAGGGCCAGTGAGAACAGATGCTAACTTTTGTTGAAATGTGAACTATCCTGAAAGGCAAAGCTTTAAAATATTACTGATCATGGGAAAGTGGCTTTGGCAATCAGCAAATGAGAAATAGTTTGAAATCTAGAAGTAGGAACATGTGAGGATCCATTCTTTCTCCCTCCCAAGTCCCAGGCCATTGTGGTATTTGTTTTTATAGTAGCAGCTAGACCATAATTTCCAACACAGGCATTTGATTAAGGCTCCAGGGAATTAGGCTGTATGAATAGAGGCAAGAGTTTCCAGTACAGTAAAAATCACTCATCAACAAAGATAAAAACAAGGGAGGAAGAAGCAGCTTGCTCCTTTGGGTTAAGGTTATCTTGGGGCCATGCCTCAAGAAAAGAGATAGAGGAACATCTAGGCATAGATTGAAGTGAGTTTTGGAAGGAATGTTTTTTTTTAAATCATGTTTGAACTGCTTTGAACAATCTGAAACAAAACTAATAGCACTTAAATCTGGAATAGTGTGACTAATGAAATCTCTAGGTAGCCACCAGGTGGTGCTATCTAGGAAGATTGGCCAGATAGGTGGAGTGGCAGGTAGGCCACAAGCATTCATTAAGATCTTACAACATGACAGGAATTGTACTCAGCTTTTAGGGTATTATAACATGCACATAGTCGATAAAGAATGTAAACTCTCTCCGTTAAGGAGCTTACATTCTAAAGGGCAAAGACAACACAAAAAATGACCTGAAAAGGGAGGGGGTAGCTGTGGGGAGGCTGGTGGAGAACAATGTGGAAGAAGGGCAATCAATGACCTCATCTCTGTCACACTTTATTTTTTTTCTTTTTTTTATTATGGTAATTTTTATTTTTTTTTTGTTTTCAACATTTGCTTCCACAAGATTTTCAGTTCCAAATTTTCACCCCATCTCACCCCTCCCCCCACCCCAAGATGGCATGCATTCTGAATACCCCTTCCCCTCGTCTGCCTTCCCTTCTATCTCTCACCCCACCTTCTCTCATCCCCTTCACCTTCAATTTTCCTGTAGGGCAGGGTGGATTTCTGTACCCCATTTCCTGTATTTCTTATATCCCAGTTGCATGTGAAAACATTTTTTTTAAACATGTGTTTTTAAAACTTTGGGTTCCAAATTTTCTCCCTTCCTCCTCCCCACCCACCCTCATTGATAAGGCAAGCAACTAAATATAGGTTATATATGTGCAGTTGTGCAAAAACTTCCATAATAGACAGGCCGTGAAAAACTAACTCTATTTCCCTTAATCCTATCCCACCCCCCCATTTATTCTATTCTTTCTTTTGACCCTGACCTCAGAAGTACTTGCTTCTGATTACCCCCTTTCCCAATCTGCCCTCCTCTCTATCATCCCCCTACTCCCTTGTCCCCTCCCCCCCCATTTTCCTGTAGGGTAAGACAGATCTCCATACCCAATTGAGTGTGTATGTTATTCCCTCCTTAAGTCAAATTCTTTGAGAATAAGATTCACTCATTCCCTCTCACCTTCCTCCATTCCCCCTCCACTGTAAGAGCCTTTTCTTTTCTCTTTTTTTGTGAGATAATTTACCCTGTTCTACCTCTCCCTTTCTCCTTCTCCTAGTACAATCCTCTCTCACCCCTTAATTTTATTCTCCAGATATGACTTCAAGTTGCCCCATTTTCTGTGTCAAGAGGAGATGAGTTTCTCACAGCTCCAGGTAGATAGTCCTCCAATTATACTTCTATCACATATCCTCCCTTGAAATGCATCCTCAGCCTTCTCTCTTCAAATCACTGAATCTTGTGCTCTGCCAATGTCCCACCTCTCAGGACAGCAATCTCAAAAACTCCATTCTAGGTCATGGAATCTAACTCTTTTTTATGCTCCCTCAGCATTAGAAATTTTTCAGTGCCTTTGCTTGAATACTATGCCTAAAACATATACTGAAAAAGTCATCATGAAGAAAGGTAAGTATCTAAGAACTAGCATTAAGGGCTTATTATTTGCCAGGCAGTCATTGTGGTGGGGACATAAAGAAGACAAAAGAAAGATAGTTCCACCTCTTGAGGAGCTTGCATTATAATGCAGAAAAATCACAATCTCATGTTCCCCCTACACCTACATTCCCCTTCCACAGTGCCAATGCAGATGAATTGACCGGCCTTTGTGCTACCCTATACCATGCATTGTAATCTCCCACTTCCAAGTTGAGTGCTTCTCCCCTTGCAAAGAATGCCTTCCGTGAAGGAAAGGACATCATCTGAACAAAAAAATGGCTCCCACAGCATCTGGCAGGGGTTATGCATGCTCTGCCTACTTCTCTCATCCAAGTTCACACTCATGCCAACACTCTCAAAGCCAAACACAGTAGAAAGTCACTTCTTCTCCCTCAAATATTTTTTAGTGTCCCAGATCATTCAGTGGCGCTCAAAGGCTGTGTCTTGTATTTTACTTGGTATGCCCAAATTATATGAAACTTACTCCTGCAATCATGTGTACCTATAGTGTTGCCAACAACTTAAATATTCTGCGTGTCCCAATTCCTCACAGCAAAGAGACATACCTCAAGTGGGGTTTGAGAACCATTAACTCACAACCTCTCCTCTCCCCTTTTTCTCTTATGAAGTTCATAGCTTCATAAGCAAGAGACAACTCTCAACTCAAGTACACTATGGTATTTACTTCAGGTGCCCCCAAAAATAAAGGACCTTCTTTCTTCTAGATCAAAATGAAGGCAAAGAAAGGGAGATCAGTTGTGGAATGGCTGTTTTTTGAATATAAGATTATAATATAAGAATAGAAAAGAATATTATTGTTCCAAAAGAAATAATGAAAGGGATAGATTCAGAGAAGCCTTGCAAGACATATCAAATGATGCAGAGTGAAGGAAGCAGAACCAGGAGGACAATTTATACAATGACGATAATGATGTAAAGGAAAACAACCTTGAAAGACCCAAGAACTCATACCAATGCATAACTCCTCCTTTGAATGTCTATCTGATGGAGGGTGTAGAAACTATTA
Source organism: Vombatus ursinus (assembly GCF_900497805.2). NCBI lineage: Eukaryota > Metazoa > Chordata > Mammalia > Diprotodontia > Vombatidae > Vombatus > Vombatus ursinus. Next base: position 12,499,249 of record NW_020954604.1, on the reverse strand, counting down.
CTGTCTCTTTCAAATTTTCAGAGCCAGAAAGAGCTCAAATAGAAAATTGAGAAATAGTTTTGCTGGCAGTTTAAAAAGTCAGTTAAGCAAATGGACTGACAGAAATGAAGCATTTCTCCCAAGAAAGTCAGGGAGAAGGTACCTACTTTATTGGTAAAGCATGAGTATCTAGGAAGATTCTGTGGAGAAGAAAGGAAGTAGGTGAGAAGATATTCTTTCCTTATTGGAACTGTCTTAATAATGGTACAATAAAGAAACTTTCTAATAGGAATTCCATGAGAAATCTGAGGAGTTAGGAAGTACAGTGTTTTGGAAAGGTTGTTTTCTGTCACTACTGAAGAGATGACAGGGAAAAAGGACTAATCCTGTGGGGAACTATGAAAAAGATGTTTTAGGAGACTTGAATCTTTACATGGAGCGAGATGAATGATTTGAGACTGCATTTCCAGACATGGAAAAAAGAGTTATGTGCTGATATATTAAAGATTTGATCTGGCTTATGACATTAGTCATAGCCAAAATGCTGCCAGTAAAGCTATATGATTTTAGGCTTGTTATTAATTCCAATTATTAAATTTCACATGCATATGTTCAACAATTTAAGTACTTATTTAAATATTGAAAAGCAAGTGTGATTATTTAAAAAGAAAATTTCTCTAATCCATTAAATACTTAGCATTTAATGAACTGGAGTAGGGTTGTAAGCTAAATACTTAATAACAGACTGCAAACTTAATAAGCAGAAAGCAATTACCACAGTTTAGCCCTAGATTGCTGTTGGGCTCTGGAAGATAAAATAAATATAGAGTAATAAATGAAGCCTCAGATTGAAAAGTAGTAGCGTACAAGTGAATCAGATCCCAGATCCCAGAATCCATTGGTACAAGTTGGGGCATTCCTGTCTTTTCAACCTGTTAAAAAAGCTATGCCCTATCATAATTTGAGAAGATTGATAATGCATCATCTTCTCCCTCCCTCCAAAAAAAAGCCTAGAGGTACAGAGTGAGATAGATGCTTTCAGACCAAACCAATATATCAATTTATTTTTTTCTTCACCATTTTTATTTGTTTTGAAGGTAAGCTTTTTGTGTTTGACAGAGAGAGAGAGAGTGTGTGTGTGTATGTGTGTGTATTGGGGGAAAGAAGATAAAAAGTTCAGTTGCAAAGAAAGAGAAAGAAAGAAAAAGAAAGAAGGAAAGAAAGAAAGAAGGAAGGAAGGAAAGAAAGAAAGAAAGAAAGATATGAAGGAAGGAAAAGAATGAATGAAGAAAGGAAGGAAGAAAGGAATGAAGGAAGAAAGTAAGGAATAAAAGGAAGGAGGGAGAGAGAAGAGAGAAAGAAAAGAGTTTCAGTAAAACATTTGAAGAAACATGTAGCAGTTAGCAGAAGTTCAGAATGGAACAGAGAAGCAGAGCAGTTTTGTTACTATTGTGTTAGTTTTATAAACATTGTGCTATGTACTACAAGTGCAATCCTCTGTTTATAGTCTGGTAGACCTGACTCAAGATATAGAACCACCAAACCATAGGGTCCTTCCCACAAAGTTCTGCTTTAAAGTTCACATTAAAAATAAAATGTGTCAACAACCACATAGGGACATGTCAATTCTCTCTGTGCACAGATTTCTTTGTTCCTTTCTGGTGTGGTAGCTAGCTTACCACACCATCCTTCATATGGAAATCATGTACCTGTAAGAAGAAGGAAAACAGAGGAAAGGAAATTTTATCAATTCCCCTCTTCATATACCCCTGCAGGTCTAATAGTAAATTTGGTGAAGATCTTGGACAGAACCTTCTTACATGGAAGGAAAGCAGAAAAGAATTCAGTAATTGTCTGACTTCCTTTTCTTACAAAGTTGTTCCTCATGACCATGGACAACACCCATAGAATAAATGGAGCTGCTTTTTCACCACTATGGCTAAGGCCAAAAGTGTTGATCAAGTAAGTGTTAGAGTAGGATACTCAAAATAATCAAGCCAATTTGGAAGACATTAAATTAAAAAGCTTTTGAATAAAAAATATCGGTACACTAGAATAAGAGAAACTGCAAATTGGGTAAAATTCCTCATCTGAGCAAAATGTAATGAGAAGCTCCGTCTATGCTTCTGGGTATGTGTGGGCTCTCAGAGCTGGAATGCAACATGTCTCAAAGAGCTCCCTTTGTGAAAATGGGTTCTCCAAAACCTTTTGAGGCCTGAGATCTGGCCTCTTGAGCTCCCTTTTTAAAGTCAGGGTGATGAAGAGCTACAGTCAGAGCCAGAGGACTTCATCACCCTGCACCAGATTCAGAGCTCCAGTCAAATGCAGTCCCCCACCTCCTCCCTTGGAAAGAACAAATGTGGCTCAGGGCCATCTCATGAGTTTCTCACCTTTCTGACTCCTAAGGTGAACAGCGAAGCCATCCCCAAGGAAGATCAGTCCTAGCACAAGGCCCCCAACTCCAATCAGCATCTTTCTCTGGTCAGAGCTGGATGGTGCTTCTAGGGAGAAGACACCCCAAGAACCACAATTTTCCCTCTAGGAGCTGTCTTGGTGTGCTAAGCAGCCAAGTCTGAAAGCCTGAGTAGTTGGTTAAAGGGAAGGAGGAAGGAAAACCTAGTTGCCCTATGCTAGGGGAAAGGAGGATACAGGTGATTAGAGTCCCCAAAGGAGGCTAGCTTTAAGCCTGGGACCACTAAGAATGCCAAGGTCCTAGGTCCCCATAGTCTGCAGCCCAGCACTGCAAGCAGGGAGTTGCACTGAGGGAAAGCCAAGAAATTGTTGAGGAGGAGAGAGGGCAACAGGAGACTAGAACTAGAGGTTGCCATGTCCTGAGGAATGTTGGGTCTGAAGGATCAGGAGCTGCTTCTCACCCCAGACCACAACGACAGGGTTCTGAAGGCTGGAGTGCTCCACTTGACAAGTGTAGACATGTCTATTCTTGGGGGTCATTTCCAGCATCACCAGGATCTGGTAGGTCCAGTCTCCGTTGCTGATCAGGCCTGTGGACACAACCCCAGCCATCTCCTCCTACCCATTCAGGAACCACCTGACCTCAATGTCCCCAGGATAGAAACCAGTAACAAAACAAAGTGGTTTGGGTATCATAGGGTAGCAATCTTTGATGGATACACAGTCATTTGGAGCTCAACTAGAAGAAAAAAGAAAGATCCTGAGTGAGAGACCCAGAGCATATCTTCCTAGTCCAGTCCCCACTTCCTTCACCTCTCCTTTCCCTTTCGCTTTCCCTTTCCCTTTCCCTCTCCTCTCATCTCCCCTCACTCTGCCCTCCCCTCTCTCTTCACACTCCACTCATTGCTTGCTTCACCCTCGCTTCTCCTCACCTATCTCCTCCTGTCCTTTCCTCATCTCAGCCTCCTTCCCTCCCCTTCCTCTCTTCTTTCTTTCCCCTTATTCCCTCCCCTTTCCTCTCCAATCATTTCCTTTCTCCATTCCTCTTCCCCTCTTGTCTGTCCTACTCACCCCTCTTCTGCATCCAGGACTCCAGCAATCTATAGCTGTCCCTGCACACAGTCACCTGGGCCCACGCTTGCTCCAGGGCCTCCAGCAGGCTATTCATTAGCTCCACAATGGGCCGCCCCAGCTCCGTCAAGGCCACGAACTCCCCCACATCACTATGGAAGTGCAGGATCTCGTGGTGGTCGTAGATGAGTCTCTCCACAAACCGCACGTGCTCAGTCCCATTGACAAAGTGACACTCAGCCTTCATCTGTTCTATAAAGTGTCTGCGGGGACCCAGAGGCAGGTCAGCTCTGTCTGGCAGCAGTCACCCCCAAACCCTGACTGGGCACGGGGGTAAAAAAAACTGCTACACCTGCTCGCTTCTTCTAAGAATCAGGCTGATATTTATGCGGATGCCCTGCTCTACCATTCTGAGCCTCCACCCCTAGCCACAGCTTGGCAGCAAATTCGTTGACTAGAACGCCCACCTTCTGATTCTCAGACAGTTATTCCTTTTGTTGCACCCACAGCTGATTTTCAAGATATTAATTCCCTGTCCCTCCCCCCAGGGCAAGTCTACACCTAACCAACCCAGCACAAACACTGCAAGGAAATTATACCCAAAGTCCAGCCTAAATCCTCCTCTCTGCTCTCTGAACCCTCTTTACTTGGGATGTCTTTATAGAATCTTTGTATCCCCACAGCAATTGGGCTCTTCTTTCTATTCTCTTCTTAATTCAGATCATGGATTATTGCAATTGCTTCTAAGTGGATCTCCCCCACCCCAACCCCTACAAGTCTGTCTTTGCTCCACACCTTTCTCTTCCCAGTGGCCAAAATGATTTTTCTTTAGTTCAGGCCTGACCATGCCACTCCCTTGTTCAATAAACTCCAGTGTCTCCCTGTTACCTCTAGGAAAAAATATAAAATTCTCTTCTGCTTGGCTTATGAAGGCCTTCCCAAAGTGGCCTCAACCTATCTTTTCAAGCCTCATTTTGTTTCTGCCCTTTTCAAGTCCAGCCACATTCCAGGGCCTTCTTATTGCACCTCCTACCCAATACTCCATCTCTCCTATCTCCATGCCATTACACTGGCTATCTCCCAGGCTTGGAATGCATTCCTTCTTCATCACTGTCTCCTAGAAACCTTTCCTTCAAGACTCAGCTCACATTCCACCTTCTACACGAAGCATTTCCTGCTAGTACCCTCCCTCCAAAAACTACCTTATATTTTCATTGAATATGTATGTATGTATGTGTGTATGTGTATATATACATACAATGAGTGTGTATAGGGGTGTGTGTGTCTGTAAGTATGTGTGTGTGTGTGTGTGTTGTTTCCCATGAGAGAAACTAAGTGGCTTGAGAGCAGGGACTCTTCTGTGTTTTTTTTCTTTGTCTATTTGTTTGCTTTGTTTTGTTCTCTGTAATCCCAGTGCAAGTCACACAATAGGCACTAAATAAATGCTTGTAAACTGATCATATGCTAGCCACCTTCTGTGCTCATCCTCTCAGACATGGAATTTCCTTTCTCTCATCTCACCTCAGCACAATGCTGCCTATCTTTCTAGGCCAGATCAAATGTCACCACCTCCCTTAAACCTTCCATAATCACTCCACCCAAAAGAATCCTAGTTATATGGTCTTTCCCCACTCTAATCCAATCCAGGTATATCAGTCCCTAAATGAAAGGTCTGAACATGTCACTCTCTACCACCACTACCCTGCCAGCTCAGTGACTTCTGGTGGTCCCTGTTGGCTCTAGAAACAAATCATCACTCTCTGTTGGGCACTTCAGATACTTTATTCCCAGACTCTGGTCTCCCCTTCCAAACTCCTTTTCATGTACTCTACAGTGGAGGTGTCAAATACGACCCACAGGCCTCATGTGACAGACACCACTCCTGTGTGGCCCAAACCAGATTAAAATGTAATTGGGAAATATTTAATGAAATAAATAAAAACACAATGCAAATACATAATATCAATATGTTTAACTCAATGTGTGGCCCACATGGGGCCATTATTTATGGTTTAGTGGCCCCTCTTCCTATTTGGGTATGACATCACTGATCTCTACTTCAGCCAAATGACCTTCTGCCAGTTCCTCATATGCAGTACACCAGCTCCCATCTTCAGGCCTGTGTGCCCCATGCCTGGAATGCCCTCAATCCTCACCTGCCTAGGAGAATTCCTAGTTTCTTTTGAGGTTCTGCTCTAACACCAGCTTCTACATGAAACTCTTTCTTTGGGTCTTAGCTACTCTGGTGCCTTTCCCCCACAACTACTTGGTATTTATTTTTGTGTATTTTGTATATACACACATATAGATATAGATACAGATATGTCTCTCTCTCTCTCATATATATATATGTATGTGTATATATATATATATATATATATATATATGTTACATACATCATACACATACACACACACACCCCTATAGTCTGATAGAATGTTAACTCCTGGAATAACAACAAAAGTTTCATTATTGTCTTTGTATTCCCAATGCCTAGAAAACTCCCTAGTACATTGCTGGTGCTTAGTCAATGCTTATTTCTTGATTAATTGATAGAATGTTAGGACTAGAAAAAATCTTAACAATCATTCCATCTAACTCCACCCCTTCTCTGCCACCACTACTACACATACACCATTTCACAATTTAGGAAAGTGAAGTCCGATGCTTTGCCCAAGGTCATAGGAGAAGGTGTTCACCAAAAGTAAGGCCACCATCTGCATTCCTACTGCCCTGGTCGTTTATGCATTGTTCATGGCATGTACCACATTCAGCCTTGGTGCTCAGCCTTATGGCTATCAGCTTGATTACAAACTCCTAGGGGCAAAGGCAATTCCTGGACTTTTTAGTGATCCCCACAGCCCCTGTCACAGTGACTCTCATGTAGTAAATCCTCAGTGATTACTGCTTAAGTAAGTGAAGAAGGCATGTAGGTGTTCTAGGGGATAGAGCAATGGACCTGGAATCAGGAAGACTTGAGTTCAAATTCAGCCCCAGACACTTGCTAGCAATGTGACCTTGTGCAAGTCACTTAACTTCTGTCTTGCTCAGTTTCTTTACCTATAAACCTCCCACAGTTTTATTGACAATGAGATATTTGTAAAAAAAAACAAAAAAATACTTTGCAAACTTTCAAACACCACATAAATGTGAAGTAATATAGTGAAGAAACACTTACTGATCTTGGGGCAGCTCAGATCCTACCTGCTCCTTCCTTGCCCATCCTGTGCCATAGGAATATCCCTCTGCTTTCCCCTCTTGCTGTACTTCTCCTCTGTAGAATACATGGTTAGGGAAGAACTTGGATCTCCAGCTACATTTTCACTTATGTTGGGGTGTTTCTGATACTTTGCATTCCCCATGCCCCCAAGCACAGGGCTGAGCAGAGAGCAGTTACTTAATAAACATTTCTACTTTGGATGACTGGTTACATTGAAGCACTGCATCTTCATTCCACTAATGGCCGCCTCTAGGCTTGTCTGAGTCTCTGGACCTGTCTAAGCAGCCATGCTGAGGCTGAGATTCCACTGCTCAGGTTCCCTTGTTCAGGACCTGACTGTTAGACCCTAGGCAGCTCCCTGTCTCAGGCTCAGCCCCTGGCAATGGGAGTCACATAGGACACTCTACCCAGAGGGTTGTACTGATGTAAGAATCAAGAAAATGAAGGGTTTTCTAGATACATCATGGATGAGAGATCCAAGGCAGATAATCAACTTCATGAGGGAAGTGGTGGCCAGGCTGGGGCCAGGACAGGCTTTGAGCAAGATGTTTGGAATAGCATTAAAAGGCCTTTGATCTGATCACTATCTGCCTGCAAACCTTGCTCTGGTTGGTGGGGTTTCTGTCATTGCCCAGAAGACTCCTTTTTGAGGATGTAGGATTTTTGACAATGTGACCCCAACCTACCTTTCCAGTTTCGTTATATACATTTTTCCCCTCAATGAACTTTATGATATCACCAAATTACTTTTTTTTCACTGTCCCTATACCATGTTCTATCACTCATATTCATGTTTTCACATTGGTTGTTCCCTATGACTGCAATGTACTCCCTCCTCATCTCTACCTCTTAGATTCCCTGTGTGAGAGATGATCTCTCAGAAGTGAAGCCTCCTCAAAGGGTTAATAATTCTTGTTAATAGTTCTCACAAAGGTCAGAAATTAGGAGATCACTGGTCATTTGGAGAGAGATAAGGTCAGAAGTCAGATAGTAGGAGGTTAAGAAGAGTGGGAGGAGAGAAATTGGAGGCACCTGTTGTAGACAGCCTTCTCAAGGAATTTAATTGTATTGTTGAAACACACTCCCTTCTGACCTTGTCAGCCCCACCCCACCTCAGACCCTGTTTTTAAGTATGTACCAGAAAGAATAGCCCTACCCCCAACCTAAACTGCAAGACTTCCCACCTTTTCTTGTCTCTGGGCAAACTTGTGTAACTGCCTTTGTTCTCTGTTGCTGGGGAAGATTTCCATGAATAGATTATGCCCCCTGAAGCCCAGCAAATGGGATAAAGAGAAGGGGGTTAGGGAGAAGGAACTCATTAGGGTATAAATAAGCCTTGCTTTCTACAACCAACTCCTTCTCTTACTCCCTGGCTGACACCATTAGGGCGACCAGGGGTGGGACCCTTTCTCATGAGAAAGCAATAAACTCCTTTCTGCTTTCAAGGTATCTAAGTCTTTGTTTTGAATTTGAGTCATGGTCTCTGTCCCATACACCTGATTTCCTTTAGGACAAAGATCTAACACCACTGTCTACATGTAGTCTTTTATGAACCCTTGACATGCTAGTGCCTTCAAGAGAAAGCTTCCACCTAAATTAGTTTGTACTTATGTTTAATTTATTCTGTGTAGAGTTCTATTCGTACAAGTTGTCTCCTCTGAGAGCTTCTAAGCCCCTTGAGGGCAGGAACTGGTTTGGGTCTTTTCCCTTCCTATCTCCAGCACCAAGTGTAGTGCCAGATATGTGAGAGGTACTTAATAAATGCTTATTGATTGGGTGATTGGTGCTATCTTCATGCAAGAAGTCCTATGATCCAGATCCTGGATTCTGGGAGCAATAGCAAGGAGACAGATGATAGCAGTCACTGATTTGGGTGAGGATCTGTCAGTGACAACAGGAAATAATCCCTGACTGGAAAGAGAAGTGGAGATTTATGAATATTGAACCTGGAATATTTCTTCAGCCCATTGACAAGGGATATGAAGATAAAAGAAATCCCATCCTGGCTCAGCCCCCTTGGTCTCTCTAGTTCATAGTTGGCCTCTGACCTTCCTCAGGGGGATGCATAGGAAAATGCTGCCATTACCATGTTAACCCAAAGGCTAGGGATGGATCCCAAATACCTTGGCTTCACGTAAGGCTTTCAGATCCTCCCATTCTTCCACGGATGGATAAGCAAAATAAGAAAGTTCTTCCCTTATAAACGCCAAAGGTGAAATCAGTTTAACAAATTTGGCCATCTATGGGAAAGTGTTTAGGACAGCAAAGTTTAGGTGAGAGTTTGATGGGAAGAGTAGAGAGAGACTCAGAGCCCCTGAGAATAGATGCATTTAGGGATGGAGAAAGGGAGGGAAAGCAAGAGTATATTTGGAATGTGGGTTAAAGGGAAGAGGTGGGCAGCTAGGTGTTGCAGTGGATAGAGCTCTGGCCTTGGAGTCAGGAGGACCTGAGTTCAAATCTGGCTTCAGACACTTGACACTTACTAGCTGTGTGACACTGGACAAGTCACTTAACCCTGATTGCCTCACCAAAAAGGGGGGTAACCCCCCAAAAAACACAAAAAAAAACAGAGAGGAGGGGAGCACAGGAATAGGATGACGGGACTTTAGAGACCGGTTTCTTCCACCTTCCCATCCCTCCAAGTGCCAGCCTTCTTCCAGCCCTTCTTTGATCGAGCCATATGGAGAGGAGCATTTCTCTCATTTCTCCACCTATTCTGTCTGGGAAGCTACTGCTCTGTACTTACCTGGGCTTTCTCTGCCTACAGCCACTAGGGAAGTCAGCACCAACAGGGTCATCATCAGAACTTTTGTCCACACCCACAGCATCCTGGGGACAGGGAAAGGACAAGGGACACAGAGGAATGGCAGTCAGGGTGGTCCCCAGCTCTTAGAAACTGCCTCTAAAATGTCCAGAATAAGAACTTAAGTGTTCTCTTGTGTGCTCCACGGTTGGGCAGCCTCAGAGATGGGAGAACCAATCTGGATCAGGACTGAACTACATCATCATTCCTAGGCAGAGGTTTCATTTGAAGATTCTCTTCCAATGCCTAGATTTTCCTGAGGTAAAAAAGAGAACAGTATTCCTAGAATCTCATGGGTACTGAGGACCTCAGAAGTTACCTCTTCCCTGGACTATGGAAATAGTCTCCTCCTTGGTCTCCTTGCCTTATCTCTCTCCCTTCTTGAATCCATAATGCACAAAAGTGATTAAATGATATTGCAGAAGAATAATGAACTTGAGTGTAGCATTCCCTTGTTCAAAAACCTTAAGTAGCTCCCTATTGTCCCTAGAATTAAATACTAAGTCCTCTGTTTAGCATTTGAAGGCCTTCATAATTTGACCCTAGCCAGGGACCTTTCCAGCATTTTGACACCTTCCTGCTCTTTCTTAAAAATATAACCAGCAGCTTTTTTGCAATGGGTTTGTTGCCAGAACACAGGTGTTGTGAAAACCATAGGTAAACCTCCACAAAAATGGGCAAGGAAAAGACTCACATTAACATTGTGGACACGTAGATTCTGGAAAGTCTACCTCTGTTGGCCACCTCATCTACAAATGTGGTGGAATTGATGAGAATACCACTGAGAAGTTTGAGAAGGAGGCTGCTGACATGTAAAAGAGCTCCTTCAAATATGCCTGGGCTCTTGGATAAGCTGATGGGTGAATGGGAATGTGCTATCACTATTGATATCTGTGGAAATTTGAGATCAGCAAGTACTATGTGACCATTATTGATGTTCCAGGACACAGAAACTTTATCAAGAACATGATTAGAAGCACATCTCAGGCTGGTCGTGCTGTCCTGATTGTTGCTGCTGGTTTTGGTGAATTTGAAGCTGGTATCTCAAAGAATGGGCAGACCTGTAAGCATGTCCTTCTGGCCTTCACACTAGGTGTAAAACAAATGATTGTTGGTTTAAACAAAATGGATTCCATCAAACTCTGCTCTCCCTACCACCCCCTTACAGCCATGAGAGATATGAGGAAATTGTCAAGAAATTCAGTACCTATTTTAAGAAAATCAACTACAACCCTGACACAGTAGCTTTTTTGCCAATTTCTGGTTGGAATAGTGACAACATGCTGGGGCCAAGTTGTAATATGCCTTGGTTCAAGGGGTGAAAAGTCACTCATAAGGATGGCAGTGCTAATGGAACTGCTCTGCTTGAAGCTTTGGATTGCATTCTGCCACCAATTTGTTCAACTGGCAAGCCCATTCATCTATCAGATGTCTACAAATTGGTGGTAGTGGTATTATACCTATTCTCAGAATGGAAAGTGGTGTTCTAAAACCAGGCATGGTGGCCACCTTTACCTCAGTCAATGTTACAAGTGAAGTAAAGTCTGTTGAAATGTACCATGAAGCTTTGAGTGGGGCTCTGCCTGGGGATAACATTGGTTTGAATGTCAAGAACATGTCTGTCAAAGATGCCATGCTAAAGAGGACAGTGATAACAAGAATGACCCACCTATGGAAGCAGCTGACTTCACTGCACAGGTCATTATCCTGAACCATCCAGGCCAAAGCAGTGCTGGCTATGCACATGTTCTGGATTGTCCCACTGCTTACATTGCTTGCAAGTTTGCTGACCTGAAGGAGAACATTGGTCATGATTCTGGTAAGAAGCTGGAAGATGATCCTAAATTCCTAAATTCTGGCAATGCTGCCATCATTGACATGGTTCCAGGCAAGCCTATGTCAGTGGAGAGCTTCTCTGATTATCCTCTTCTAGGTAGGTATTTAATGGTTCCTTGTTATCTTAGTACAGAAACTCTGATGGGTAACTTTGCATCCAACTGGATAGGAAGTAATGGATCCTATTTCCTAATGCAAGTCATTTCGCTGTCCATGAAGTGAGGTGTCATCAAGGCAAGAAGGCTGCTTGAGCTGGCAAGTTGACAAAATCTGCCCAGAACATCCAGAAAGATAAATGAATATTTTGTACAATACCTGCCATCCCCAGTATTAATCAGTGGTGGAATTGATTAAGTGGCATTGATTGGGGGTGACATGGTCAGAGCTGCAAAGCCCTCCCACCACCGACTAAACTTTTCTGTCCTGCTACACACCTTCATAGAGTCTGCCTAAGAGGCTGGAGACATTTCAATTTAGCTTTGATTTGGTGGGGGGGAAGGGGTAGACTTTTCTCCATTAATTTTCCAGGTATGATTTCAAGGCCATAAGGGAAGATAGAGTATTTAAGACCAATCCTGGGTTTCATGAATAACATCATGGTGGAGTAGGGGAAGGTCTCCCCATCCATTCCTTGGATGCAAGTTAGAGGCAGGATAGAGGCAAATATTGGACTGCAGAGACCAAGGAGATTGACCCAGTCTGATTTTTCTCTTATTTTCATGATCCTTTGTTAATGAGCTGAAAAAGAGAAAGTAAGTAAGCTCAGTGTTCTTCAATCCCTCACTCCCCTATATCTGGCAGGGCTGACATTCTCTGTACCCCTTCCCCCATCCCCCATCTATCAATGTCATCTCTTCCCTCCACATGTCATCTCTTCCTCCTTTGGCTGCTCTACCTGAAGCCAAAGTCTGGATCAAGGGGCCTCTGCAATGGCAAAGCAAGGATGTGAGATCCTTTGTCCTGGGCAGGGAGGAAGCCCTTAGGGAATGGGACAAAATTCTCTTACAGCTAGTATAAGTATTGTAGGGGAGCAGATGAAAGCCCCTCTGTCACAGTCCATATTATTTCCCCTGCAGCCTGGCCTGGCCAATCACAACCTCTTTGGGATTCTATCCTGACCTGGAGCAATCCTCCATGAATCTGACCCACTTTTGAGCTTTGTCACCTGCACTGCATCTGTGTGGAAGGGAGGCTGTATGCCATATGTAACACCCACTCTCCAGGGCTGGCAAGAGAAAGGGGGCCTTCTAGAGATAGCCTGTCAGGGCCTGAGTAAGGAAAACCCAAAGGCAGTGAGATCTCCCAGTCCTAGCAGTGATGGCTGACAGCTGACAACTCAAGGAACACCCTGCTATCACCCACAAGTGTACTGAGCAGGTTATGCCCCCGTGTGGACAATCATCCAAACTACATAATACCTAAGTAGCCTCCCAGCTAGATGTTAGTCAAACTTTTACTAAGCACTTACTATGTGCCAAGCACTGTGTTAACTGCAGGGGAAACAAAGAAAGGTAAAAGTTCCTGAGGATGATGACATGAAAACAACTGTGTACAAACAAGATATATTTAGGATATTTTGGAAATAACCAACAAAAGGGGAATTGGGAAAGGCTTTCTGTAGAAGATGGAATTTTAGTTGGGACTTGCAGAAATCCAGGCAAGCCCCTCATCTGGCCTGAGGAGGAAGAACCTTCCAGACATGGGGGCAGCCAGTAGAAATGCCTAGAGTTGGGAGATGGAGTATCTAGTAGTAGAGACAGTAGAGAAGTAAGTGTCACTGGATCACAGAGTACATGGATGGGGGAGGGGGCAATCAGGGGTAAGGAGACTTAAAAGGAGGAGCCAACATGTGAAGGGCTTTGAAGGTGAACAGGATTTTTAAATTTGATGCTAGAGGTGATAGGGAGACATTGACGTTTATTGAGCAGGTGGGTGACATGGTAAGATCTGTGCTTTAGGAAGATCCATTTGACAGCTGAATGGAGGATGGACTAGAATGGGGAGAGACTGGAGGCAGGCAGACTCATGGACAAGCTATTAGAGTAGTGCAGGTGGAAGGTGCTGCATCAGGGCCATCCCAGGGTCAGAGGAGAAAATGAGGTATAGTCAAGATGGTACAAAGGCGAAATTGCCAAGTTCTGTAAACAGATTCAATATGGAGGATGAGAGTGAGGATAACAATGAAATTGTGAGCCTAGGTGACTGGGAGGATTGTGTAATAGGGAGAGAATCCATGTCTGTAGGAGAATGACCACAGAAAAGGGAAGCACAAGAAGGAACTAAGGGATTATTAACAAATTTTGGCTTGAGCTGAGGTTTCATGTGGGTAAAAGTGGACAAGAAGGCTAGAAATGGAAATGGGGATAGAGTGGAGAAGGCCTTGATTTCCAGGCTAAACAAGTTGTTCTTTATCTAAATGGCAATGGAGAGTCATGTGAGCTGGGGGCTTTGAAGAGAAGATTTAAACCACAGAGAGCAGTTAGGAGGTTGCTGCAGATGCTGAAGCTTGACCCATCATGCCTGGCCTTTGGAGCTGGACAGAGAGCCATGTTGAAGACTGTCATCCTGGTAGGAAGGACTGAGCTGAGTAGGGCAGTCAAAGTATGGGGATGGACTCAGGACTTACCAGCACAGCTAGCCCAAGGTGTCAGGGAAGCAAAGAGGAGCCAGAAATATGTCCAGATGTATCCAAGATTCAGTAGTACCTTGTCAGGAATTTGGCAACATGAAGATCTACAGCTGGGAAATGTTATAACATATTTTCCCATTTTTAGATCATAATGTTAACAAAAGGACAGGCAAATGTCTGAGAAACCAGGAGGCTAAAGATGTTTGAGGTTATTCCAAGCAGTTCAGGTCTAGTCTGACTCTCTTGGATTGGTGACCACATTGGGGTCATTCTGAGCCCCAATGTCTGAGGCTAAGGTGTACCCCTTCTCCCTAATCTTTTATTCTTCTGAAGGAGCTTCACTTGTGGGTGATTCCCTCAAACTGTCTCCTTATCTGCACAGAATCCCAGGATTTGCACCTTGGAGATCATCTAGGCCAACTCTCTGATTTTACCAATGAGGAACCTGAGGGCCCCAAGTTAGTGATTCAGCCAAGGTGACACAGTAGAAATTATCAGGTAATTCAGTTAGTATGTTAAGCTGTTATATTTGTTTAGGTGAAGATACCTGAGGATTAAAGGGCTTTAAGTTGGATGATCTTAGTGTGACTGGAAAAGCTGGGGAAGAGAAGAGACACTGGAGAGGAAGAATCAGTAAGGTTTTCTGACTTGTCTGTGGGAGTTGAAGGAAAAAGAGATACCTGACCCCAAATTACTCCAGGTTTCAAGAGCTGGTATAAGGGAGAATGGTGGTGCCATTAACAGAAATCAGGAAGTCAGGAGAAGTATTTGATTTCAGGGACAAGATGCCAACTATTACATTTTTAGTTTGAGGTGTTTGGGGACATCCAGGTAGAGATGTTTAGCAGGGAGCTGGAATTGTAGGAAGTGGGCCTATAAGAAAGGATGGGCCAAGATCAAGATTCAGGAGGTGTCTTTAGAGGGTTTCAAATGAAGAAGTGGGAATAAAAAGATGTCTGAGGGAGAGAGTATATAAAGAGGAAAATAGAGGGCAGTGATTTTGAGTGGTAAATGTTTAGTGATTGAGAAGAGGAAGAGGAGACAGCTCAGGAGACAGGAAGGTAGCAGCTGCAGAGGTAAGAAAAAAGTGGGAATGGTGAGGAGTCACAGAAGCCTAAGGAGGGGAGGATTTCAAGGAGGTGACTATCAGTGTCAAAGCTTCAGTGATAGCAGAATGAGTTTGGAGGCAAAATTATTATCATTTACGGAATGAGGTAAACAGAATGAACACCTCCTTTAAAATTTTAACAATCGTCTTGCTTCTCAAACCAAAGATTGTGCCTTAGTGGATCTTCTGCTTTGGGGCCCTGCTCTCTTGATTAGTGACTGAACTCACAGTATTGTTATTGTTTAGACAATTCAGTCATGTCTGACTCTTCATAAAACCATTTGAAGTTTCCTTGGCAAAGATACTGGAGTGATTTGCCGTTTCCTTCTCTAGATCATATTGTAGATAAGAAAACTGAGGCAAACAGAGTTAAGTGACTTTTTCTGTAGAAAACTTTATTAACTAACAAGCTCATGCAAGATTTTATTCTAAAAAATTATCATCTCTTTATATGCAGGCTACTTAAAAAAGGCTAATACAAAATGAGTGAAATAAGTATTTATTTTAAGCTCCATGGAGTATATGGGTGTTCACAGAAGACTAGTACCTCTTATATGAGGACTTGCCAAGCCTGTTTCAGGGTGCTTTCCATTTTTGGTGTCTGACTGGTCACCCAGCTCTCACCTGTGGCTACAAGGAGCTGTAACATATGCAGCAACCACATCCCAGCAAACCAATTTAGTAAACTGGCTAAACCAGGTTGAGGGTAACCAATGGACCTCAAACACATTAAGATGGATTAGATGGATGTCTACCTCAAGCATGTGAAGACTTCCTCTGGTGGAATGGGTGGATAAGAATAATTTCTTCTATTGACCACGAAAGTGGCTAAAACAGGTACTGTGGGGTGCTTAGAGTTTGACTAGACATCTAAGAGGCAAAGGTCATCTACTGCATCCTGAGCCATCACCAGTAGTCTTTACTTTTGTCTTGCCATTGGACTCTGATCACTCTGGGAAGACAGAGTGAGGCCAAATTCATGCCACCCTACCTCCCTTAAGTCTAATTTATGCACAAGTCAAAAGACACCACCCATATAATTTTACCATTTTTACCTATTTCAAAGTCTGCTTTTACTTATCTGGGTCAAACACAAACATCAGGATTGGGCTGATGAAGAAGGTGGGAAATTCATAAGCTGTTAAGTGAAACGTAAGAACTCCATAGAGTTTACCAGAAGGATAGTTCATCAATCTCTAAGAAGGTAGCATTTAATTCCATCCAAAATAAAGTGCAAGTGAAGCTTAAAGAGATGCAAGATTCTTGGCTTAGTAAGAAGGCAAATGAAATTCAGTTTTATGTTGATAGTAACAATCCAAAATATTTTATGATGCCCCAAAGATTATTCATGGTCCAAAGAACTATAGTGCATCTCCACTACACTGTGCTGATGGAGCCATACTGATTAGTGATAAGGACACAATCCTAGAGAGATGAGCTGAATACTTCCAGAGTGTTCTCAACAGACTCATCAATCAACACTGAAGCCATTGACTATATACCTCAGGTTGGAGTCAATCCCTCTCTAGCTGAACTTCCAACTGAAGAAGAGGTTTTGAATGTCATTAGGCTCCTCTCATGTGGCAAAGAGGCTGGTGCTGATTCTATTCCCACTAAAGTTTACAAGGCAGGGGGTTCAGTGCTCATCCAAAAGCTGACTGAGATCCTCTGGGTTATGTGGCAATAAGAGATTATCCCCCAGAGTTCAAGGATGCCTCCATCATCCATCTCTATAAAGGAAAAGTAATTAGGTTGCCTTGTGACAATCACAGGGGATCTCTCTCTTAGTCTTGGATGGCAATATTCTTGACAGGGTTTTCCATAATATACTGATCCTTCACTGAGAATATAGTCATCTACACTAGAGCCAGTGTGGCTTCAGAAAGGGCTGAGGAATGGTTGGCATACTGTTTACTGCCCAACAACTCCAGGAGAAATGCCAGGAGTAGAACAGCAGTCTCTACACAATCTTTGTTGATATGACCAAGGCCTTTGATACTGTCAGCCATGAGGGCTTGTAGAAGATCATGACAAAATTTGGTTGCCTGGAGAAGTTCATCAGTATTTTACACCACTTCCACAATGGCATGCTTGCATGGGTTCTGGATAATGGATAATGTTCTTGAGCATTCCCAGTCACCAATAGAGTGAAGCAGGGCTGTGTGCTTGCCCCCATGTTTTTACTATAATGTTTTCAGTGATGTTGTCGGATGCTTTCAACCAAGACAAAAATGGCCTCAAGGTCAGCTACCACACTGATGTTAACTTATTTAATTTGAAAAGGCTGCAAGTTAAGACTAAAGTGGAGGTTGCAACTCTCTGTTCATAGATGATTGTGCACTCCATGTAACCTCCCAGGCTGAGATGCAACAGAGTATGGATCAGTTCTCTACTCTTTGTGCTAATTTTGGCCTCACATTCAAAACCAAGAAAACAGAGCTTCACCACCAGCCAGCACCACACTATCCATACATGGAACCATCAGTTACAGCAAATAGAGAAATTTTTAATTCTGTGGATAAGTTCACTTACTTTGGTAGTGTACTTTTCAGGAATGTACACATAGATAATGAAGTTGATGGCATGCAGTGCCAGAGCTAACTCAGTGTTTTGGAGGCCCCTTAGGAATGCGTAGGTATCAGGCTGCCTACCAACAGAAGGTTTCCAGAGCTATTGAGCTGATCTCATTGTCATATGCCTATGAAATTTGGAGAGTATATCAATGACATGCCAGGAAATGAATCACTTCCATCTGAACTTTCTTAGGAAGATTCTAAAGACCACCTAGCAAGATAAGGTACTAGACACTGAGGTGCTTTCTTGAGCTGAATTGAAAGCATTCAAACTCTACTGCACAGAGTGTGACCCTGATGGGCTGGCCATGTTGTTCAAATGCCAATTGTGCCATTTGCCTAAAAGACTGTTTTACAGAGAACTCACACAAAGCAAGCAATGGAGGTCAGAAGAAGTAATACAGAGATACTCAGTATCTCTCTGAAGAACTTTAAAATTGATTGTGAAAATTGGGAGACACTAGCACAGGCTGACTAGATCCCATACTTAAGAGTCAAAAACTTTTTTTTTCAAGAATAATTGAACCAGAACCTTAGGGACCCCAAAGAAGAATGATCACAACCATGCCTTTTCAGCTTCTTTTCATATATTGTTTTCTCCCAGGTGACTGAAGGTCCTTGAGGGCAGGGATTGTCTTGTGTCATTCTTTGTATCCCTAACACTTAGCACAGTACCTGGCATGTAAGTGCTTAATAAATATTTATTGACTCCACTGAGTCAGTGAACAGAGGAGTCTTACTTCATATACTTTATGGCTGGGATGGTACTATCCTCTATTCCACCGGCCTCCTTATTATGGTCCTGAAGGCCTATATTGTCACCTAGTGTTTAAGGTAAGCTCAGTCCTAAAATCTCCAAAGGGAGAAGCACTGAGACTCGGTTCCTTTCCTGTGGTGAGGCAAGTTAGACTTACATTGAGAGCTCAAGAGAGCTCAGAGGGAGCCCCACACAGGGAGACAAGCTGGGAATTCTAGCTCCTAAACACTGATCTCTACAGGAAACCTTCTCCAGTGCTATCCCTCAATTTCTTCTGCCCCTTCAACCATAGGCAGACTGGCACAATCTCCAGGCTCTATAACTAGGCCTTGTTTAGGCTGCTTATGTATTAGGACCTCCCCTAGAAGGATACCTTAGTTGCTGCCACTCTAGACGTGAGTCACTGTCCAAGTGGGTTGGGTCAATCTGATAAGGGTAGAAGAAAATTTTTAACACAGCAAATCCACAGTAACTCCAAGTAGGCCTGTAAGTGTCCTTCCCAAACTGCATCTACACTTTAATGACACAGAAATCCACAAAGATGTGATTGTAGAGAAAAGTAGGCAAGAATGAGCAGGTTGGGCAATCCCTAGTCAAGGGCTCAAGTCTAAATGTGTTGGGGATTCTCTAACACTGTCTTTCACAGTTCCTCACCTTACTCTCCCATATGGCAGGGTCTTCCCCCCTTCCTCTAACCCGGGGCGGGGAACCTGTGGCCTCAAGGTCACATGTGGCCTTCTAGGTCCTTGGGTACAGTCTTTTGACTAAGTCCAAGTTTTACAGAATAAATCTTTTTATTAACGGAATTTGTTCTGTGAAGTTTGTATTCAGTCAAAGGGCAGCACTTGAAGACCTAGAGAGCCACATGTGGCCTTGAGACCAAAGATTCCTCACCCCTATTCTAACCAATGGTGACTCATCACCATTTTCCCTCAGTTTGGGGGGACAGGGGAGTGATTTGGTCTGTTTCTTGATCCTTGGTGTGGAAAATGTGGTTGGGGGTGTTGCTTCTGCATATCACCCATCAGGGTGTGGATGCCTATGTGACAGCATACTCCAGAGCATTGGAGTCAGCTTAAACAGGGAGGGAATGTGAGAAGTGGCTAGTTTTCCACAAAAGTCAGTCTAAGAGTTAGGTAGAATTCTAACAAAGGAAGCCATAAATTAGAATAAGAAAACACTATTGGTGGATGAATAGAGTAACTGGCAGAAAAATCTGTTCTGAGGTTAGGTATAGATTAACATCAAAAGGGGTGTTCCCAAATAAAAGCAAAAGCAGATGAGGGCCTGGGTCCCTGAATTGCAGGAAGTGGGAGATTAGGGGCAGAGACTCACATGGGGCAAATTAGCCACTTCAGATAGGCTGTAACCTTTATATTACCCAGCTAGTGGGGAAACAGAGGAGGAACATTCCAATCAGGAGTAGGGATGAAAAAGGTGTGTATCTGTTGGACACTTGTGCTCCCACATGTGGGACGCCCAGCCTTTCCAGGCCATTAATAAGGTTTCTTATTGGTTCTAATAATGACTTTGTGAAATCCGTGGTAAAGCTAACATTGGGAAGAGTTTCTGCAGATTCGAGTAGAGTCTCTGAATGAGCACTCTAAGGATTAGAACTTTCTGTGATTAATTCTGAAGGATTTTGCTTTGTTGGAGTTCAACTTTTTTTCTCTACAGTAAGTCTCAAATGGAGAAACAATTCAAAATGTAAGTTATGGAGATACAGGCTTTCACATGTATAACTGAATGAGAGATAAGCTGCCATTTATGAGGAAAACACAGAGATGTTGTCTCCACTGTGTAAAACTCATAGGCGTGTCTGTTTCCTTTAAGGGTGTTCCACTGGTTGCTGGGACAAAGAGGTTAGCTGACAGAACAATGTTGGGCTGAGGTAGCCCTCCAGGCATAAACCTCCCTTAATTATAAGGCATGTTATTGTTGTTGTTCAGTCATTTCAGTCTTGTCCCACTCTTTATGACCCCACTTTTGGGGGAGTTTCTTGGCAAAGATACTGGAGTGGTTTGCCATTTCTTTTTCCAGGTCATTTTACAGAAAAGGAACTGAGGCAAAATGGGTTAAGTGACTTACCCACGATCACACAGCTACTAAGTATCTGAGGTCAGCTTGGAAGTCATGAAGACAAGTCTTCCTGACTCCAGGCCTAGTGCTCTATCCCGCCGTACCTAAGGGTGTCTATCAGTATGGACACAAATATTATTTTGTTTTCTTTGCTTATAGGCTCACCTATTTGTGGAAAAATATACCTGTCTATGTAAAACACGATTTCTATATGTTCTGTATTGTAGTTGGGTCTCCAAATTAACCAAAGTCTAATCTGCTTTCTCTCACACCTCAGTTTTGCAAAGTAGGGATGTTTTACCCCATTACATGGATCCAAACCTCTCTCCAAATCTCTACCCCCACCAGAATTAATGACAACAGAAAAAGATTTAATAGACACCAAATTTCCTTATCTATGCAGGATGGGGGAAATGAAATTATAGCAATGAAGGGACAGTGAAACAGGCGAGATTGGTGCAGTACATTGGCATGAGAAGAAGATCCCAGATCCTGCTCCTGGCTATCAATGCCTAATCAGAATTTCTTCCTGGGTTCAGCCCTCTTCTAAAGTAACAAGACATTATCCACAATTTTAATGAAGACACAGGCTTTGAGCTAATCCTTTAATAGGCAAATGAGGAGGAAAACAAGGTTACCTAGAGCAACAGTCTCACCAAAATGCCCATCAGATCTTGACTGATGATGGGAGGAAAAACCACTCCCATCTTTCAATTCATACTGTAGGTATCTGGACCTTATTGGGTTGAGGACTAAAGGGCAGGTGAACCACCATTCAGAGATCAGGTTGCTTACTTGATTCTGCCCATGTTTTCTCCCATGTGGTTGATGGTTGAAATGGTTGATAGTTTTAGTGACCAGCTTCTCTCCTACAGAATTTCTCTAAAATACAGTTCCAAAACTGCAGGTTCCCTGAGTGTCACTAGCTGGTGAACTCTGCTTGAGCCTCTCTTTTTCATAGCAGTCCACAGAAGTGCAGAGCTGACAAAGCTCTGCTACATTAAGATCCAGATGTAATTACTCCATATTGAGTATGTACTTTCTTTTATGTGGGTTGGGGTGTCTCTGATACTTCGTATTCCCTGAACTCCCAAGCATTTGGCTGATCAGAGAACAGTTCCTTAATAAACATTTCTGCTTTGGATGACTGGTTACATTGGAGTGCTGCCTCCCCATTCCACTAATGCCTGCCTCTAGGCTTGACTGAGTCTCTGGGACTAACAAAGCAGCCATTATTCTGCTGAGGCTGAGATCCCACTGCTGGGTTTCCCTTGTTCAAAAATTGACTGTTAGACCCTGGACAGCTCCCTGACTCAGGCTTAGCCCCTGGCAATGGGAGTTACACAGGGGACACTATACCCAAAGAGTTGTACTGCTGCAACCATCAAGAAATTGAAGGGTTGGCCACTGCCGCCTCCCAGAGACAGCTGAAGATCCCCCCCTACACACACACAGCCATCAATCTGTCACTACCATTCACTCTGGGCACAGAACATTCAGTCATGGATAAAAATGAGCCGGTGCAGAGGGCCAAATTGACTGAGAGATATGATGACATGCCTGCATGAAGTCCATAACTAAGGAGCTGAATTATCCAATGAGGAGAGGAATCTTTTCTCTGTTGCTTACAAAAATGGCGTAGGAGCCTGAAGGTCATCTTGGAGGGTTGTTTCAAGCATTGAGTCAAAGATGGAAGGTGCTGAGAAAAAACAGCAGATGGCCCAAGAATACAGAGAGAAAATTGAGAGCGAACTAAGAGATATATGCAATGATGTACTGTCTCTATTGGAAAAGTTCTTGATTCCTAATACTTCACAAGCAGAAAACAAAGTTTTCTATTTGAAAATGAAAGGAGACTACTACTGTTATTTGGCTGAGGTTACTGCTGGTGATGACAAGAAAAGAATAGTGAATCAATCACAACAAGCAGATCAAGAAGCTTTTGAAATCAGCAAAAAGGAGATGCAACCAACGCATCCTATAAGATGGGGTCTGGCCTTGAACTTCTCTGTGTTCTATTATGAGATCCTGAACTCTCCAGAGAAAGCCTGCTCCCTTGCAAAGACAGCTTTTGATGAAGCCATTGCTGAACTTGATACATTAAGTGAAGAATCATACAAAGACAGCACAGTAAAAATGCAGTTACTGAGAGACAACTTGACATTGTGGACATCAGACACCCAAGGAGATGACGCTGAAGCAGGAGGAGGGCAGAATTAACCAGCCTTCCAACTTTTGTCTGCCTCATTCTAAAATTTACTCAGTAGACCATTTGTCATCCATGGTGTCCCACAAATAGGTTTTGTTTATGATTTATGACAGGTTTATGTTGCTTCTATTTGGATTTCTATATTCCCCATGTGGTTTTTATGTTTAATATTAGGGGAGTAGAGCCAGTTAACATTTGGGGAGTTATCTGTTTTCATCTGAGGTGGCCAATATGGAGATATGGAGTTTTTATACACATTTTACATGTTTAGCATAGTACTTTTGGTACATTGTGATTTCACAAGGCCAGTGCTAAAACAGCTTCCATGTCTAAGCAAAGAAAACTGCCTACATATTGGTCTGTCATGGTGAGGGGATAAAGGGATAATTGGTTCCAGCCAGAGGTGTAGTTATTGTAGGTACTTTAGGATTGGAGCACTCATGGCTGTGGTAGAGACAGATGTCCCATATATATTACATGTCATTCCAAGTGTATCTGTGGAATACACAATCTCAATGTGTACACCTTTATGATTGCAGTTGCAAAAGTGTTCCTTAAGACAAAGGTTTGAGGGTGGAGCCAAGATGGTGGAGGGAATAGAGTGACTGTCTTGAGTTCTTTCCCAAAGCTCTCCAAACACCTAAAAAAATGGCTCTAAACAAATTCTAAAGCAGCAGAACCACAAAAAGACAGAGTGAAACAAATTTCCAGCCAAAGACAGCCTGGATGGTTGATTGGAAAGGTATATCAGGCCAGGCGGGAAGAGGAGTGCAGTTCAGCGTGGATGCACAGGCCACAGTGACGCTGGAGTAGGCCTCAGAGGACTGAATCACTGACAGCTTGGCAGTTTCCAGACTTCTCAACCCCTGAATGCCAAAGACAACTTAGAAGTTCAATGGGAAAAGTCTGTGACTGCGGTGAGAGAGGAGCTAGGTCTCCGCTGCAAGTCTGGAGCTCCGGCCGGGACCGCGGATTTTTCCTGAGCTTCTGACCCACAGACTGAGGGGGAATTGAGGGGCTGATCAGGGGAGGATTGCAGGAATCTCTTTGCCTATTCTGAGACAAGAATCTCTTGCTTTACCAATGCTTGGATCTGGGTCACAGTTCTGAGGGGCAGTCCTGTGGTGAGAAGGAATGCTGGTGTGGTGGGGCTTGTTGTGGCGGTGGAGAGAAAACACCTCGCCACTTATCGTAGCACCTTGGAAGAATTGAAAATTTACAGGTCCCTAGAAGTACCTCTGAAAACAGCTGTACAAACCCCCAAAGCTTGGGACAGTACACTCTTCACATTGGAAGCAGACTTTTACCTTAAGAAAGACCTTAAAACTCAAGTAATTGGCCGGGATCATGAGCAAGCAGCGCAAAAAGAGTCAGACTATATTATCTTACTTTGGTGACAAAGAAGATCAAAACATACAACCAGAAGAAGACAACAAAGTCAAAGCTCCTACATCCAAAGCCTCCAAGAAAAATATGAATCAGTTCCAGGCCTTGGAAGAGCTCAAAAGGGATTTTGAGAAGCAAGTAAGAGAAGTAGAGGAAAAACTGAGAGTGAGGCAAGAAAATCATGAAAAGCAAGTCAACAGCTTGCTAAAGGAGACCCAAAAAAATACTGAAGAAAATACCTCCTTAAAAAATATCCTAACCCAAATGGCAAAAGAGGTCCAAAAAGCCAATGAGGAGAAGAATGCCCTAAAAAGCAAAATTGGCCAAATGGAAAAGGAAGTCCAAAAGCTTACTGAAGAAAATACTTCCTTAAAAATTAGAATAGAGCAATTGGAAGCTAGTGACTTGACGAGAAATCAAGACACTGTAAAACAAATCCAAAAGAATGAAAAACTAGAAAACAATGTGAAATATCTCATAGGAAAAACAACTGACCTGGAAAATAGATCTAGGAGAGAGAATTTAAAAATTATTGGACTATCTGAAAGCCATGATCAAAAAAAAGAGCCTAGACATCATCTTTCAAGAAATGATCAAGGAAAACTGTCCTGATATTTTAAAACCAGAGGGCAAAATAGAAATTGAAGGAATCCACTGATCTCCTCCTGAAAGAGATCCCCAAAAGAAAACTCCTAGGAATATTGTCACCAAATTCCAGAGTTCTCAGGTCAAGGAGAAAATATTACAAGCAGCCAGAAAGAAACAATTCAAGTATTGTAGAAACACAATCAGGATAACACAAGATTTAGCAGCTTCTACATTAAGGGACCACAGGGCATGGAATATAATATTCCAGAGAGCAAAGGAGATAGGATTACAAGCAAGAACCACCTACCCAGCAAATCTGAGTGTAATCCTGCAGGGAAAAAAATGGTCATTCAGTGAAACAGAGGATTTTCAAGCATTCTTGATGAAAAGACCAGAGCTGAATAGAAAATTTGATTTTCAAATCCAAGACTCAAGTGGAACATGAAGAGGTAGACAGAAAAGAGAAAATCATAAGAGACTTATTAAGGCTGAACTGTTTACATTCCTGCATGGAAAGATGATATTTGTAACTCATGAGACCTTTGTCAGTATTAGGGTAGTTGGAGGGGAAAAAATTATATGTATGTATATATAAATATAGATGGATAGATAGAGGGCACAGGATGAGTTGAAAATGAAGGGGTCATATCTGGAGAATAAAATTAAGGGGTGAGAGAGGAATATACTAGGAGAAGGAGAAAGGGAGAGGTAGAACAGGGTAAATTATCCCCCCCAAAAAGGAAAGGCTCTTACAGTGGAAGGGAAATGGGGGAAGGTGAGAGGGAATGAATGAATCTTATTCTCATAGGATTTGACTTAAGGAGGGAATAACATACACACTCAATTGGGTGTGGAAATCTGTGTTACCCTACAGGAAAATGGGGAGGAAGGGGACAAGAGAGTAAGAGAATGATACAGAGGAGGGCAGATTGGTAAAGGGAGTAATCAGAAGCAAATACTTCTGAGGAGGGTCAGGGTCAAAAGAAAGAATAGAATAAATGGGTGAACAGGATAAGATTAAGGGAAATAGAGTTAGTTTTTCACAGCATGTCTACTATGGAAGTGTTTTGCATAACTGCACATATATAACCTGTATTTAGTTGCATGCCTTATCCATGAGGGTGGGTGGGGAGGAGGAAGGGAGAAAATTTGGAACCCAAAGTTTTACAAACACATGTTAAAAAAAATGTTTTCACATACAACTGGGAAGTAAGAAATAGAGGAAATGGGGTACAGAAATCTATCCTGCCCTATAGGAAAATTGAAGGGGAAGGGGATAAGAGAAGTGGGGGGGAGAGATAGAAGGGAAGGCAGAC
>NW_020954604.1:12404273-12472883 GCF_900497805.2 Vombatus ursinus | reverse complement strand
TACATCCAAAGCCTCCAAGAAAAATATGAATCAGTTCCAGGCCTTGGAAGAGCTCAAAAGGGATTTTGAGAAGCAAGTAAGAGAAGTAGAGGAAAAACTGAGAGTGAGGCAAGAAAATCATGAAAAGCAAGTCAACAGCTTGCTAAAGGAGACCCAAAAAAATACTGAAGAAAATACCTCCTTAAAAAATATCCTAACCCAAATGGCAAAAGAGGTCCAAAAAGCCAATGAGGAGAAGAATGCCCTAAAAAGCAAAATTGGCCAAATGGAAAAGGAAGTCCAAAAGCTTACTGAAGAAAATACTTCCTTAAAAATTAGAATAGAGCAATTGGAAGCTAGTGACTTGATGAGAAATCAAGACACTGTAAAACAAATCCAAAAGAATGAAAAACTAGAAAACAATGTGAAATATCTCATAGGAAAAACAACTGACCTGGAAAATAGATCTAGGAGAGAGAATTTAAAAATTATTGGACTATCTGAAAGCCATGATCAAAAAAAAGAGCCTAGACATCATCTTTCAAGAAATGATCAAGGAAAACTGTCCTGATATTTTAAAACCAGAGGGCAAAATAGAAATTGAAGGAATCCACTGATCTCCTCCTGAAAGAGATCCCCAAAAGAAAACTCCTAGGAATATTGTCACCAAATTCCAGAGTTCTCAGGTCAAGGAGAAAATATTACAAGCAGCCAGAAAGAAACAATTCAAGTATTGTAGAAACACAATCAGGATAACACAAGATTTAGCAGCTTCTACATTAAGGGACCACAGGGCATGGAATATAATATTCCAGAGAGCAAAGGAGATAGGATTACAAGCAAGAACCACCTACCCAGCAAATCTGAGTGTAATCCTGCAGGGAAAAAAATGGTCATTCAGTGAAACAGAGGATTTTCAAGCATTCTTGATGAAAAGACCAGAGCTGAATAGAAAATTTGATTTTCAAATCCAAGACTCAAGTGGAACATGAAGAGGTAGACAGAAAAGAGAAAATCATAAGAGACTTATTAAGGCTGAACTGTTTACATTCCTGCATGGAAAGATGATATTTGTAACTCATGAGACCTTTGTCAGTATTAGGGTAGTTGGAGGGGAAAAAATTATATGTATGTATATATAAATATAGATGGATAGATAGAGGGCACAGGATGAGTTGAAAATGAAGGGGTCATATCTGGAGAATAAAATTAAGGGGTGAGAGAGGAATATACTAGGAGAAGGAGAAAGGGAGAGGTAGAACAGGGTAAATTATCCCCCCAAAAAGGAAAGGCTCTTACAGTGGAGGGGAAATGGGGGAAGGTGAGAGGGAATGAATGAATCTTATTCTCATAGGATTTGACTTAAGGAGGGAATAACATACACACTCAATTGGGTGTGGAAATCTGTGTTACCCTACAGGAAAATGGGGAGGAAGGACAAGAGAGTAAGAGAATGATACAGAGGAGGGCAGATTGGTAAAGGGAGTAATCAGAAGCAAATACTTCTGAGGAGGGTCAGGGTCAAAAGAAAGAATAGAATAAATGGGTGAACAGGATAAGATTAAGGGAAATAGAGTTAGTTTTTCACAGCATGTCTACTATGGAAGTGTTTTGCATAACTGCACATATATAACCTGTATTTAGTTGCATGCCTTATCCATGAGGGTGGGTGGGGAGGAGGAAGGGAGAAAATTTGGAACCCAAAGTTTTACAAACACATGTTAAAAAAAATGTTTTCACATACAACTGGGAAGTAAGAAATAGAGGAAATGGGGTACAGAAATCTATCCTGCCCTATAGGAAAATTGAAGGGGAAGGGGATAAGAGAAGGGGGGGGAGAGATAGAAGGGAAGGCAAACTAGGGGAAGGGATATTTAGAATGCATGCCATCTTGGGGTGGGGGGAGGGGCGAGATAGGGTGAAAATTTGGAACTGAAAATCTTGTGGAAGTAAATGTTGAAAACAAAAAAATAAATTTAAATTACCACAAAAAAAGAAAAAGAAAAAAAAAGACAAAGATTCAACCCAGTCAGTTCACTCTGGAGAAGGGCAAAAATTGTTCACATTCCACTATTTGCAAAGTTACCTGCTGTTCACTTTCATTATTTTTCCTACACTCATTTTATTTGTATTTAAATGGTTTAGGCAACCTAAGAAAAATGTACAAGTAAAGATGCAGCAAAAAATGAATTGCTTGATATTCATAAAGTCACAAGCACAGCATTAAAGCAAAAAAATCATGTATTTAACTTTTTTTAGATTTTTTGCCTTTGTGATTTTTTTGATACTTGCTTAACATGCATGTGCTGTAAAAATAGTTAACAGGGAAATAACTTGAGATAATGGCTAGTTTTGTTTCATGTCTTATGAAATTTTCATGAATAATCCAAGCATAATTGTTAAGAATATGTATATTAAGTTGATGTAAGAGGAATAAAAGATTTATGAATGAATTTTTCAAAAAAAAAAAGAAATTGAAGGGTTTCCTTCCTAAATACATCATGGATGAGAGGCCACGTCAGATTATTGATTAGAGAGGAGGAGGCCAGGCTGGGGCCAGGACAGGCTGTAGGGGAGATGTTTGGGATAGCATCAAAGGGCCTTTGATCTGATCACTACCTACCTGCAAACCTAGCTCTGGTTGGAGAGGTTTCTGTCATAGCTCAGAAGGCTCTCTTCTGACGATGGAGGATTTCTGACAATGTGGCCCCAACATACCTTTCCAGTTTCATTTTATAAATTATTCCACTTGCCGAACTTTATAGTATCACAAAATTAATCTTTTCACTGTCCCTCTACCACACTCCATCACTTGTCTCTATGTTTTTGCACTGGCTGTTTCCCATACCCCCTCCTCATCTCTACCTCTTAGACCCCTGACTTCCTTCAGGACAAAGATCCAGCACCACTTTCTACAAGAAGCTTTTCATGACAGAGAAGTGGAGATTTACAAATACTGAACCAGCAATATTTCTTCAGCCCATTAACAAGGTATATAAAGATAAAAGAAATCCTATCCTGTCTCAGCCTCCTTGGTCTCTCTAGCTCATTGTTGGCCTCTGACCTGCCTCAGGGGGATGCATAGGAAAATTCTGCCATTACCATTTTAACCCAAGAGCTAGGGATGGATCCCAAATACCTTGGCTTCACACAAGGCTTTCAAATCCTCCCATTCTTCCAGGGAGGGGTAAGCAAAATAAGAAAGCTCTTCCTTTATAAACACCAAAGTTGAAATCAGTTTAGTGAATTTGGCCATCCATGGGAAGGTGTTTAAGAAGACAGGAAAGATTAGGTGGGAGTGGGGAGGGTAGAGACTGACAGCACCTGAGAAGGGATGGGTTTAGGAACAGAATAAGGGAGAGAAAGCAAGAATATGCTTGGAATTGGGTTAAAGGGAGAAAAAGAGCACAGAAATAGGACGATGGGACTTTAGAGACCAGTTTCTTCCACCTTCCCATGCCTCCAAGTGTCAGCCTGCTCCCCGCCCTCTTTGGTCTGAGCCATATGGAGAGGAGCATTTCTCTTATTTCTCCACCTATCCTGTCCGGGGAACTACTGCTCTATACTTACCTGGGCTTTCTCTGCCTGCAGCCACCAGGGAGTTTAGCACCAGCAGGGTCATCATCAGAACTTTTGTCCACACCCACAGCTTCCTGGGGACAGGGAAAGGACAAGGGACCCAGAGGAATGTTAGTCAGGGTTGTCCCCAGCCCATAGAAACTGCCCCTAAAATGTCCAGAATATGAACTTAAATGCTCTCTTGGTGCTCCAGGATTGGGAACCTCTGAGACTGGAGAACCAATTTGGATCAGAACTGAGCTACACCATCAGTTCTTAGGCAGAGGTTTAATTGAAAGGCTCTCTTCAAATACTTACATTTTCCTGATGGAAAAAGAACAGAATTCCTGAAATCTCATGATTACCAAGGATCTCAGAGGTTACCTTCTCCCTGGACTATTGCGATAGTCTCCTCCTTGGTCTCTTTGCCTCTAATATTTCTGCCTTCTTGAATCCATAATGCACAGAAGTAATAGAATGATATTGCTGAAGCATACTAAGTTTGATTGTAGCATCCCCTGCTCAAAAACCTCCAGTGGCTCCCTATTGTCTCTAGAATTAAATTCCAAGTTTCCTGTTTAGCATCTGAAGGCCTTCATAATTTGACCCCAGCCAGGGACCTCTCCAACATTTTGACACCCTCCTGCCTTTTATTAAAAATGGAACCACTAGATGGCACAGTAGCTGCAGCCAGATGAGTTTTCAGTCATCCTCTGATCTGCAGTTTCATCCTCTGATCTGGTGCCTGGCACAATCACCCCAGCCCTCCCCCTAACCTGAGTCAGTTTTAAGGAAGTGTTGGCAACCTAGCCTGGAGATACATCCTCGAGGTGTATTAAGATAAAAACACAGAGATTAGCATAAAAGGAGAGTAAATGTATTAGTACAGATTGAGTCATATAGAGCATCTAGATACAATTTCCAAGTGTTAGGCCAGATCACACTTCAGTATGGCTCAGATTATTGCCAATGCTATATGATCCAGTCATAATGTAATTAAACAATACATATATGGGCCCCTTGCTCTCCTTTCCCATAAAAAGACATTCTTCAATTCGGTTCTGTGGTAAAAGGCCCTTTGACATCAATTTCTTGTAGAAAGTTTGGCCAAGTGTGTGTTTATAGTGGAATTTCCATGTTCCTCAGCTCTGCTGGAGTGTAGATGGCAGCTACACTGTAGCTTTTATAAATAATATATATATATCTTATATAAATAATATATATATATCTTTTATAAATAATATATATAAAATAGTGCCACACATTTCATGTCAGATATTCAAATACATAAATACTTCTTTTATATTTATATTTGAAGAATGTGCTTAAAGAATATTAGATACATATATTATATAAAATATTTTTAATATCTGACCATCAAAATGTGTGCAATTTTTACTGCCTAAGGTGATTGGCAACCCACGGCCAGTAATGAATTCCTTAAGGAATTTCTTGATTCTATCAGTGGAGTCTGCATGAGTAAAAGCAAGGGGAGGCTTTTACTCATCTGGAATTTTCAATTAGATGACTGAGGACTGACTGAGTGTCAATAATAAAAATGTCAATAATAAAAAGAACATAATAATCAATGCAATATTTAGGTAATAGAGTGAATTCAACCTGCAAGTTTCCAAATGGTCCCTGTGGTCGACAGCAGGTGCAGTTACTATGCATTGACTGATTTGAATGCCAAGCTCATTGGACAGGAGAAATGATGCTTTTTAAAAATTTTCTGCCAAGGACAGTAAACTTGGAGCAGCCACTCTTTTTCTGACTTCCACAATAAGAAGACTGTTCCCACTTTTCTCTTAGGAACCAGAGTGGGACAAGGAGCACAAGAAGTTGTTTTGGTGCCCTCAAGTGGCCATCTAAGGAAACACCAGGTTGTCATAATACAGGGAACATGATTCACCAAGGCAGCCATCTTTTACTTTTTGTGGTTCCTGATCTTGGAGGATGGCCAGATAGAAAATCTGACCAGCAATTGCTGGTCTATGGATAGACAAATGAGAAGAGATGTAGGAGTTTGAGGGCTGGAAAAGGAGGGGGAATAAGTATATCTTAAGTGTCTATTGTTGGCCAGGCACTGTGCTAAGCACTCTATAAATGTCATTTCATTGGATTAAAAGGAAGTCCAGTGAAATGGATCTACAGGTCATTTCCTCTAGTAATGTCCTAATAAGGGCTATACAAGCCTTAAAATTCGGAAGTTTGAAAAAGGTCATACACTGGCATCTCACAGACAATTCATCATGGCTAAAGGCTCCAGATGAAGTCAGGAATACTTTTATTTTCTGTGTTAGACTAAAATCATGCATTGCACCAAATGTATATTTAAGATTCACAAATTTGACTGCAGTCTGGTGATCAACAACACAGACATAAGTGAAAGTAACAAGTCCGGCAAACTGGGCAGAAGTATGAGAGAGAAAATAAGTTTTATACAGATTACTAAAGGCAGACAGAATACCTTGTGGCCAATCTTCTCATCCATCCAGGAATAAGTGAATATTGGACTTATGGAGAAGGACATCTTTTAGGTCAAGCCTGGGAGGAAGGAGCTGTGTGGTGATAGAAATAGAGGCATAGTGTTCTCCATTGTTGGGTATAGACAACAGGGAAGTAAGATGAAGGACAGGGCAATGCATCAAGAATGATGTGGATCACTGACAACAACTGGTTTTCCTGCCTCAAGTGCTAGAAATATTCAAGGTTTTGCAGTTTGGAATGAGAGCCATGACTGCATGAGGGACATCTACTGTGAGGGGAATTACCCAGGTCCTGGCAGATGTCCTTGGATATACACTTCTATTTAACAAGTATAATCAGATGGATCCACACCAAATAGACCACTTTACTTGCTAGCCAAGGGGGCTTTTATAGTGGACATCAGAATGGCTCCCAGATGTTCTAAGGATAAGTACTTGTGGAAGGACCCATTGCTGATCCTTTTACACACACACACACACACACACACACACACATACACAGTAACCTCTACAAAGGCTAGGCCTTCTCTTGTCTGATCTCATTATGTCTCCCCAGTCTATCCCACACTTTGGTACTTTGGCTAAGAGTTAGGAGCTTAAAAGAGCACCAAAATGGAATTCTTTCCTTCCCAGTCAGTAGTGTCCCCATAGACCTATCACTATCAGAGGCCATAGATGCCTCTATCACATTCATATCAATCAATTAAGAAGCATTTTAGTAAGGGTCTACTATAGTCTAGGGACTGTGCTAAGGTCTAGGGATACAAAACCACAAATGAAACAGTCCTCATCCTTAAAGCACTCTTAATCTATCTGAGGAGAAAATATTAGCTGCTGAACAAGACAGTGCCTAAACAGAGGAAGGCTACCTAGCTCCCTACACTACTCCAGCAAAAACTGAAATTCCCACCAGGACAAATAATGATCAAGAAATCCAATAAGAAACTATAGAATGTGGTTTCTTCCCCTCCAAAAGTCTTCAAAAAATTAACCAGTAGCTCATAGACAAAAGCAAAGAGGGTCACCAGCAAAAGCAGCACCAAGGCAGGCAAACAAGCCAGTAGTATCCCAGCACCACCCCAGACCCATGGAGCTTCAGGGTTCTGTTTCTAAAGGAGATAACAGAGAAGGGCTCCCTTTAGCAAGCCATAGAATGGTGGTATCCCCACAGTGGCTCCTGAAAGCCCCAGGGACTAGCAGCAACCATTTGAGATGAGGCAGCAACCAGTGCTACTGTAGCTCTAAGTAGGACATCCCAGGCTCTGAGTTCCCTACTATCCTATCCTAAAATGGTATAAAGGGACCTGAAGATCTAATGATCTTATTCAAAGCAGGATACAAAGATCCAAGGGTTGTCCCTCCCTAGGAGGAGGAGGCCAGCACAGGAATTCAGATGACACAAGGAAATCACCCCACCATAAAGCATGGTAGAGGGGCAGAGTCTGACCCTGGTTCAAAGCCCTAATTCAAGAACTAATGCAGAAGAAATGTGTAAACCAAGGAAGACATAATTTGAAAATTATTGGAAACCTAGAGATCTCCTAAAAGAAGAAGAAAGAAGCAAGATTGAGAGTGAAACAAGGATGTCCATTATCACCACTGTTGTTCAATATGGTACTAGAAACTTTAGCTTTAGCAATAAGAGAAGAAAAAGAAACTGACAGCATTAGAATAGGCAAAGAAGAAACAAACCTATTACTCTTCACAGATGATATGGTGGTATAATTAGGGAATCCTAGAGAATAAAGTAAAAAAAACTACTTCAAATAATGAACAACTTTAGCAAAGTTGCAGGATATAAAATAAACCCACATAAATCATCAGCATTTCTATATTACTAACAAAGCCTAATGGCAAGAGATAGAAAGAGAAATTCCTTTTAAAGTTAGTGTAGACATCACAAAATATTTGGAAGTCTACCTGCCAAGACAACCCA
Source organism: Vombatus ursinus (assembly GCF_900497805.2). NCBI lineage: Eukaryota > Metazoa > Chordata > Mammalia > Diprotodontia > Vombatidae > Vombatus > Vombatus ursinus. The sequence continues at coordinate 12,464,921 of NW_020954604.1, read as the reverse complement.
GGAACTATGTGAACACAATTACAAAACACTTTTCACACAAATAAAGCCAGATTTAATAACTGGGAAAATATCAGTTTCTCATGGGTAGGCTGAGCTAATATCATAAAAGTGACAATTCTACCTACATTAAATTACTTATCGAGTGCCATACCAATTAAACTACCGAAAAATTATAACAAAATTCATCGGGAAGAACAAAAGGTTCAGATTATCTGGGAAGCAATCAAAAAAAATGATAGGGAAGGTGGCCTAGCCCTATAAGATCTAAAACTGTATTATAAAGCAGCCATCATCAAAACTACTTGGTCCTGGATAAGAAATAGAATGATGGATCAGTGGAATAGGTTAGGTACACAAGACACGGTAGTCAATGACTATAGTAATCTACTATTTTATAAACTGAAAGACTCCAGTTTCTGGGATAAGAACTCACTACTTAATAAAAACTGCTGGGAAACCTGGAAAATAGTATGATGTAAACTAGGTATAGGCCAAGATTTTACACCATGTTCCAAGATAAATTCAAAATGGATACACAATTTAGATATAAAGGCCAATACTACAAGCAAACCAGGAGAGCAAAGAATAGTTTAACTGTCAGATTTACGGAGAATGTAATTTATGACTGAACAAGAGATAGAGAACATTATAAAATGCAAAATGGATAATTTTGATTACATTAAATTGAAAAGTGTTTGTACAAATGAAGTCAATGCAACCAAGATTAGAAAGGAAGCAGAAAGCTAGGAAACAATTGTTAGAGCCAGTGTGTCTCTGATAAAGGCCTAATTTCTAAAATATATAGAGAACTGACTCAAATTTATAAGAATACAAGTCATTCCTTAATTGTTAAATGGTCAAAGGATATGGACAAGGAGTTTTCAGATGAAGACATTAAAGCTATCTATAGTTATATGAAAAATGCCCTAAATCACTATTTATTAGAGAAATGCAAATCAAAAGAACTCTGAGGTACTACATCACACTGATCAGATTGACTAACATGACAAAAGAGGAAAATGATAAATGTTGGAGAAGACATGGATAAATTGGAACACTAATGCATTGTTGGTGAAGTTGTGAACTGATACAACCATGTTGGAGAACAATTTGGAACTATGCCAAAAGTGCTGTAAAACTATGCATACCCTTTGATGCAGCAATGCTACTTCTAGGTCAGTATCTCAAAGTGATCATACAAATGGGGAAAGGACCCACACATACAAAAATATTTGTAACAGTTCTTTTTGTGGTGGCCAAGAATTGGAAATTGAGGGGATGCCCATCAGTTGGGGAATGGCAGAATAAGCTGTGGTATATGAATGTAATAGCATACTATCATTCCATAAGAAATAATGAGCAGGCAAACTTCGGAAAAACCTGGACTTATATGAAGTGATGCTGAGTGAAGTGAGTAGAACCAGGAACCCAGTGTACACAGTAGTAATAGCAATATTGTGCAATGACTAACTTTGATGGTCTTAGCTCTTTTCAGCAAAGCAAAGATCTAAGACAATTCCAAAAGCTCATGATGGAAAAGGCTATCCACATCCAGAAAAAGAACTATGGAGTCTGAATAAAGATCGAAGCATACTATTTACTCTCTTTTTCTTGTTGTTGTTTCTTCTTCCTTGTGGTTCCTCCCATTTGTTCTAATTCTTTTTAAAAACATAACTAATGTGAAAATATGTTTAATATGAATGGATCTGTAGAGCCAATATCAGATTGTACACTGTCTTGGGGAGGGATTGAGAGAATTCAAAAAGAGTTAGAACTTAGAACTCAAAACCTTATGGAAATGAATGTCAAAACTAAAAATTAACTAGTTGATTAATTAAAAAAAATTATTAGAAGCAGTTTGATGATGTACTACTGACATTTTAGTGGGGGAATAGGAAAAATAGTCCCTTTAAACCTTTAATGTCTTCAACCTGGATTGAGGAAATTAAGCAAGAGAAACAAAAGGCCTAGGGGGTAGTATAGTTCTGCTCTGAGGGTCATAAGAGAGGAAAGAAAAGGAAGCATCAAAGGAATATACTGGAAAAAAGGAAGAGAAGGTAGAATCTTCATAAATGCAGTACATGAGAAAAAGTGTATACGTACTTGGAGGAAGAAGAGATGGGTAAGCTTTACCAGATTAATCTCAGTCTTATCTAAAATGAAAGGATAATAGATCACAGATTATTGTAGAAATGTATGAAATTCACCAGGGGAAGAAGGGAGGTCATGGTGGGCATGGTAATCATGAAAATAATACTAGGAAGAAATTAGTTGCAAGGAAGAAAGACAAAGGAAGGAAGGAGGGAGGGAGGGAGGAAAATAGAAATGAAAAGTTGGAGGGAGAGAGTGAAAGAGGAAGGGAAGAAAATCTTCCTGATCTTTAAGGGAAGATTAAAAGAAAAAATGAAAGAACTAGAATCTAAGAGTGGGTTCCCTATCAATTGGGAATGAGTGAACAATTTGTGGTATAGGAATCAATGAAATATTATTGAGCCATAAGAAATGATGCCAAAGACCATCTCAGATGATGCCCAGGAATGTGCATTGAAGCAGAGTGAAGTGAGCAGAAACAGGAGAATAATTTATACCAAAAACCAACACTACAAAGGAAAACAATTTGGAAAAGTTTAAGAACTCTAATCAATACAGTGACCAGTCATGTCTCCAGAGGACCTATGATGAAGCATATTACTCACTTCATGGTAAAGATGTAATGGACTTAAGGTACAGAAACAAACATCCACTTTTGACCATAGCCATTGTGAAAATGCAGTTTGCTTGAGTATGCTTTTTTGTTATGAAGGTTTTTATTCTTTCTTTCCTTTAGTGTCTTAATTGAGGGGGCTTTGTGTTTGAGGGGGAAGAGAGAGTTAGCAATCCTGATGCCTAAAAAGAAGGCCATTGAAACATTTTTAAATGCACATAAATCAACAGAAGGAAATTCAGAAGGAAGCACAGACAGCACAGTCAGTTTTGAAATACATAAAATTTATTATATACTTATTTTAAAAAGCAGCATGAAATGGAGTCTCAGAATTCATATTCAATTCTCTTCTGTTTTCTTATATATATAGAACATTCTTTACTTGGTGTTTAAATTCAAAATTTAAAAAGATAAAAAGTGAAGTATGTACATATATAACACTATACAGACAATATTCCAAAGAAATGCAATGTTATTATATGTCTCTATCCAGCCATCCACCTCTCCATTTAACATTAGCCTCCTCCTCCATATAATTCCTTTTCCCTGACACTGTGGATTTATGTCACTTTATGGGGCCTTTAATGTAGGGCTGAGGCAAGAGAAGATTGAGATAAGGACATTGACTACACAAACTTGGCCCAGTAGCACATGGCCTGGGCCATGAACTCTGATGCCCAGAGTAAGAGGACTCATATCTTCATAGACAACAGGGCATAGGAAAAGACCTAAGATGGAGAGCAAGGAATTCAATTCCTAGTCCTGGTTTTTCCACTGATTGGGCATAAAATCTTGGAGAAAGTCAATTCACCTTCCTAAGATGTGTTTAAAATAAATTTAATGTATGTTGTGGGGGCAGGGAGTGTAGAGATCTTTAAAATTTATTTCAGTATGCTGAGGTTGGAAATGGACATCATAATCACCTATTTGCACTCAAACCTCCCTTAAATACACTATGTTTCAGACAAGTTAGGACAACTCCCTCTGCTAGCTTGTACTTTGCAGAGCACTCTCCCACTCGAATAGGAGGATGTAGTCCTGATGCAGTTTGGGGTTCTAGGAACCCCCAAATCCAAGGATACAGGATGCATCTGCCTCAAAAGAATTCAACCACTGAAGCCTTCTTTCATTCAGAGTAGTGAGTTTATCATGACAGTAGTTTGGCGAGAGAGATTTTAAGAGTCTGCTATTGCGATGCCAATAGAAATGGGAGAGATTCTTAGAGAGTCTGTGCAATTTAACAAGGTAAAATTGATACTTTTATACAAGAAAAGATAGTGAGAAGATCTGAATGGTATTAAGAAGTGTAAAGTAGTCAGGGGTGGGCCAGGTGCAGACAGTGAAAGGAGTTAAGTGGTCTGAGAGCCACAGTGAAAGGGCAGTTAAAAGGATTATTGAGTATCTAGGTGAGATGGGCAGGAAGCCTCAGGAAGCCAGTGACCTGAGCTGCTGACATGTGTGAGAAAGTTCAGGGGCTGGGGGTCTTTTCCTTTTAGGGGTCCAGGTCTTATCCCCATCATTACCACTGCGAGATTATAATCATATATGTGATCCTTGAGAGCTAAACCCACCTGAAACTCTGGTTATTAGAATTTGTTATTCAAGACTTTATGGAAATATTAACTGACATTATTCTGAGTCTGACTCCAGGTATTATTGTCAAAAAATGCTATTGAGCTAATGTTCCATGATGCCAATAACCCTATGGGATCTATGAGCTACATCTATGAACTGCAAAGAATGTTCTCATGGGAAAGGCTGAGAGAACAATTATTTGCATGAGCTGAGGCAGGATTGTTCTGACACAATTTCCCCAATAAGACACATGACTGACTTTAAGCCTGACTCAATGTAATTGACCATCTATGTAACTTCTGCCTAGAATTGACATGAAGTGAGGGAAATATTATTCCCTTACTGTAGTTATGTCCCCATTTTTTTATAGCAAATTTCTATAATCAAAAGGTTTTGTAAGCACAATATTAAATCTATTAAATAATAGATTGGTGCTGGAACATATATTCCTGTATAAGTTAGGGTCCTTTAATTCCTCATAATGGTATGGGGATAATTAGGTTAAAGACTTGTGAAACCAGGATATGATTCTGTTATTTAGTTAATATCATAATTGTCTCAGTTCTGTTACAATTAGTTAATTTTAGAAGAAGAATGGCTTGTGGTCTATCTTGTAAATGTCTCAAAACTTCACTTTAATCAAGGGTTATTTATTTGAACATGTCTAGAAGTTGGAAATGTTTTATTGTAAATAACTTACTTGATATGCACTGTTTTAAAATTGATTACTCAATGTATTTATGTATACCATCCCTGAACCTTTTGTTACAGTTGTAGTTAATTTGGCGACTTCTAAATGATTTCTTTTATGTATTGGAGTCTATCCTTTTATAAAATTGTTCTGATACTAATTCCTTAGTGGAATCTCATCCTCCTAATGGGGGAATTAATAATGTGAAGTATAAAAACTGGCTTCTAATTTTTCTGTTCTTAATTTGAGTTTCTTAGTTACATCAATGTGACAATTGACCAACCTAAAAATGTAAGTTCCCTGGTCTAAAAATTCCAGTTTTGATTTTATAATAATGGAGACATAAGGGTTCAGATAACTTTCATTATTTGGCCTGGTCATTAGTAAAGTAATTTAAAATTGTGTTAAAACCAATTTTGTAGGAGAATTTAACAAAGATGACCTCTACAAGGAGTCTAAGAAGACAGTTAGTGGGAGAAAACTTAGAGTACACCCAGACCAGAGCACTTAATCAGATGATGTCCCCAGACAGCTATATGAGATGAGACTTCTTAGCCTTAAATGGACAATTTTATTTATCATTTACTTCTTCTCTTTGCATCTCATTTATCTAGTCTTCTTACTAAAGGGGATTGCCCCTTTTGGTTTTGTCAATGCATCTACTTACTAAAGAGGACTGCCTCCTTAGGTTTTGTCAATGCATTGATCAATTTTTCTTCCCCTCCTCCCACATTGTTACTTGTCATAAGTCCCAAAACTCTTGATAAAATGCTGACCACATAAGTAAGTGATTGATTGAGGAGTCTACACCCCTCATTAGAATCAGATGGGGAAATGTGAAAAATGATTTTTTGTAATCATTATTGGAGATTCAGAGCTTCCTTCAGCCCCCTTCTTCCAAAGTTCTGACTTTAAGTTCAGCTTTTTTTTCAGAAGGACATTACTGATGATGAGAATGCATTGACTCTGCTTATCCTGGTCAATCCCCATCCAAGCTCACAAGCAATTTAATCTAAGATAAGGAAGTCCATTGTGTTCTGCTCAGACTTGGGGAGACAGATTCTTTTTGTCTAGGTAGCCCAAATCCTGGGGGTGCTCTGATAAAAGAGGTATTTCCTCTATCCAGAGGTAAAATGATGATGGGGTGACATGATCCATGTGCACCTTATATAAACTGTTTACCCTAATCCCAAAATGTGCTCAGTTCCAACACTGTATCTCCCATGCATGTGTGCTGCCACTTTGAGAGAAATTAACAATGACACAACTGAAACATCTTTTCTTTCTTAGACCAAACTTTACAGGTTGACAATACAAACACACATACATATATGCACACACATGTATAGGTAGGTATATGTGTATGTGTATCCATGCATGTATGCATGTGTACATATGTATATACACGCATATATACACATATATACATATATACATACATACACATATAGGTACCTATGTGTACATAAACATGTAAATGTATATATGTATGGAGAGAGAGAGAGAGAAAAAGAGAGAGAGACAGAGACAGAGATGAGAGACATGAGAGATGAGAAAGAAAATTGAAGATGATTTCAGGTCTTTTGGTGGCTGGGAGAATGTGAAAAAGACTTCCCAAAGAAGATTGAATTTGGGGCTGCTAGGTGGCCCGTGGATAGAGCACTGGCCTTGAAGTCAGGAGGACCTGAGTTCAAATGCAGCCTCAGACCAAACACTTGACACTTACTAGCTGTGTGACCCTGGGCAAGTCACTTAACCCCACGTGCCTAAAAAGAAAAAAACAAACAAACAAAAAAAGATTGAATTTGAGGTGAATCTTGGAGGAAGCCAGTCAGGGAGGAACAAGGGAGAGATGAGGAAAGAGATCATGTCAGGCATGGCTGATGTCTAATGACAAGGAATAGTGATGGACAATGAAGTGTCATGAATGAAGTACCCTCAGGTGGTCCAGGGTAGATGAGTGTAGAATGTGGGAAGAAAGTCAAGTGTATGAAGACTGGAAAGAGAGGAAAGGGGAAGTTTATGAAGAGCTTGAAGTGCCAAATAAAAGATCCTGGAGATAACAGAGAATCACTGGAGTTTATGGATTAGGAGAATGACATGGGCAGATCTATCCCTTAGGAAAAATATTTTTGCACCTAAATGGAAAAGGAATTGGAGTGTAGAGAAACTTAAAGTAGGAAGACCAATTAGAAGCCTATTGCAATGATCTGGACAAGAGTCAAGTCAGCAAGTCCACAAGAATTTATGAAGCACTTACTATGTGTCATGCACTGCTCTAAGTGCTGGGGGGTACAAATACAAGCATAAAGACAATCCTGCTCTCAAGTTGCTTGCATTCTAATGGGAGAAGACAACATATAAAAGAAAGCTGACAAGACCTTGGGGGCAGAGGGAGAGAGGGAAGTTACCCATGGAAGGCATGATGCTTCTGTCCAGAAATTAAAGCATGACTATTTAGGGCCCTTCCCCAAAACGGAGGCTCTGGGAGAAATCATCAATGATGGAAGGGGACCTGATAAGCAAAGAAGGAAGGCAGCTAAAACATGGCGGCAAAGTTCAGAGAGAAGCATCTGGAGAAGTGATAAGGATCTAAACAAGGATGGTGGCTGTGTGAGGAAAGAGAAGGAGACAAATAGGAGAGAAATGATGGCAGTAAAATGAATCATGAGGAAAGTCAGAAACTTCTTGAGCAAAGAATTTATATTGTCTTGTCTCTAAAGAACATGCCTCAAAGTCACTTTCCCATCCCAGGGAGCAAATTATTTAGCGACAAACTGACCTTCCTTAGGTTCTAGAGTTCCCATCCTTTGTTCATTTTCATACTTACCATACTTGTCTCTTACTATTTTGAGTTCTATCTCTAAATGCTGAGAAATCTTTCCTCGTTTTCAAAAGTTCTGATTTCATAGATAATGATTATTTTTCTCAAGTTAAGATCATTTTAGCACCCTACATATGACAGCTATAGATAAAAGATTTTCACATCCTCTTAAGAGTTGAGGGTTTTTTTGTGGTTATCACCATCCATTAATGTACCATTCCTCCCCTCATCTAGTAAAGGTCCTCTTTGCAATGAATTAAAATTTGCCCTGTTTGAGAAAGCACACCTCATTGTGAATCTCTAGAAATGGAGACAAAGTAGGTGCCTACAAATCACAAAATATCTGAAGTACATGTACAGCACTACAAAAGCGAAAAACAAAACTCTGAAAGACCTCAGAATTCTGATTAAAAGACAAAAGTATATTGACTTCAAAAAGCTGGAAGTAAGTCTTCCTTTCTTCAGCTAAATTGTAAGCAACCAGAAGAGGGAGACTAAACTGATAGTTCTCTGTTCCCCACAAAACTTAACAAGGCTGAGCATACAATAGTGCTCAGATAATTACTGACCCATTGATGTTCTCTACTCTTACCTCTATACCATCCTAAAAGAAGTTATATCCTTCCTGTGATCCTGAGGGGAGACAAAAAAAGAGTATTGATAAGGAAAAAGTGAATATTGGAGAAATATCTAGTGTATTGAAACCCTCACTAGTCCTCAAGGAATTTCCTCCCTCTTCCCTCTGTGAGATAATCTGAAGTGACAGGTTCCTGTGCTGCCCAGATGGATAGCTGGGAAAGAACTAACTCCAAATGTTGTCGTTGTTGTTGTTGTTGATGATGATAGCCAACATGCTCCATTTGGCATATGCAGACATCTCCACACTGGGGATGGAGTGGTCATTTCCAGCACCAATAAGGGCCTAGAAAGTTCAAACTCTATTATGGGTTAAACATATATCTACAACCTAGCTGCCTGTTCTGGCCCAATCAAGAGCCATTTGCCTTTAATGGTATCAGGAAGTAGACTAATGATAGAACAGACAACCAGACTGTGGCATCTGGGAAGAGCCATCATTGCTGGATATCCTGTCACTTCATGCTCAACTGGAAGAAAAAAATGCAATACTGTGGGAGAAAGTCAATACAATTTTGCTCATGAAAATCCTACATCAGTCTCCATTTCATAGAAAGGTTCCAGTGCCCCCCATTTTTCCCACAACCTGAATGTAGCCATAAACCTTGTTATACAAGCCATACTCCTTGGCTAGCAGGAAGCAGCCTTGGATCATCAATTCATGGGGTTGAATTATTGCAGCTCAGACTCATCACCAATCTGGTATATAGTGATATTAGGAGGTGAGTTTTCTGATTGCAGATTCTTCAGTTTTACAACTGGGCACTAAGGCCATTTTTCACAGATCTTTCACCAGTTAAAGTGGTTTTCAGATCAAACATTAAAAGATATTCCCAGTGCCATTGAAGAAATTAATTGGATACATGTTTGCACCTCTTATGCTAAGCAGTTAATTCTCCAAGTTTTTCCTCCAAATCTCTCTTGTTTTGTAATTCTTTTCTTTAGCACTATTCTTTCATTTACAATGTCACCTTAAACTCTTTTTAAAATACTTTTCAAAATTCTTGTATCATTTCTTCTAGGAATTACAACTGACCTGTCACCAAAACACCAAACAGTGTTGTTGCTTTTTTCAATTTATTTTGGAGTTGTTCTCTTCTGAATTGGATTCTCAGTAACCTAGCATTATTTATACTGAGGGTTTTTTTTTTTGCCTATTCATTCTTCCAGCTTTACTTCCTAGATTGGTATTAGACTCTATATATTTCTGAAGAAAATATCAAGGCTGTGAATGGTCCTGGTCGTGAGTCCTGCTGCTGCTTTCTCTGGGAATTGCCTTCTTCAAGAATCACAGGGGCAGCTCACACCAGGGAGTTACAAATATTCAATGTCCTCTGATCCTCTGACCTAGAGCATGGTCTGATCATTACCCTCCTGAACTTTTCAGTCTCTAAACCTTTAGTTAGGTCTGGGCAATGCAGCTGCAGTTTAGGGCTGGAAAGGACTCTACCAGTCATTTGGTCCATCCTCTCCCCAGCCACTATTTTATAGTACAGAATTTGAGCACCAAGACTAAGGTCACACAGCAAATCATTTGGAGAAAATCATTCTTTTCTTCCACAGTTCAAATCTAACATCCTCTTTCCTGGCCTCCCCAATCAATGGGGAGATCATTTCTTTGAATCTTCTTTAGACTCCTATATCAATTTTTTGTATGTAACACACATCTTGTGTATTAAATTATTAGTTATATTTTCATATGAACAGGGATTATGTACAGTATTATACTTTGTATGTCCTACCACCCCAAGCATGGTGCTGAGCAGGGTGTAGTTACTCAACACATATTTGTAGTTTGGATGACTAGTCACATGGGGGCACTTCCTGCTCAGTCTATCCACAGCTAACACAAGGCCTGACTAGAACTGTGGGTTTTCTTAAACCATCCCACCCTCCTGGGACTAAGAGTTCTCGCTGTCTTCCCATTTTCACTGCTCTGGCCCTGACAAACAACTGCTGGGATGCCACTGTCTCAGGCTCAATCCCCTGAAATGGGTGGTATTCATGAAACTCACCTAAAGAGGTTGTACTGTCTGTAATCATGAAGAAGTTCAAGGTTCTGACTAATGTCAATCAAATTACAGACCCCCAAAGACAGAGTTATTGGAAACTCCAGTTACCAGGCCAGGCTATGCCACAGGGGAGATAGCTGGACAGTGTCAGAAGGTCCCTCATCTGACACTTATTACCTATAAGATAGCCTTGACTGGAAGATAATTCTGTTATAGCCCAGAAGACTTTGTCCCCAGGACAAGGAATCCCTAACCCTCTGTTATGTGATCAGATAGCTCCTGACTATAGATTCCAGGACCATCAGCTTAAAAAAGAAGTGGTACTAGTGAATTTGGGGTCAGGTAATGTGTCTGCCAACAACAACAGGAAATAAACCCTGCCTGGCTGGGTCAGAGATGGGGAAGTGAGAGAGGGCTTGGGGCAGGTCAGGTCTGGGCAGATCTTTTCCAATTCATTCAGCCTTCTCAATCTCTCCTGTGTAGTATCAACTTCTGAGCTGCTTTCTAGGGACAAATGAAGATATCTCCCTTCCCACCATTCCCATTCCATAATGTTTTCTACAATGCCTAAGACTGGGTACCAATCACCCCAGCTTCATTAAATTTCTTCCAATCTCACCTGTAAGGGGAAAGCAAGCAGAGCTTATTCCCAATTAACATCAAAGTGAAAATGACCTTAGCAGTTTAAACATGGCAGTGAAAATTGTAAGATAGAAAGACTTAGACTGAGGTTTGATGGGGAAAGTTGAAACTTTTAGGCCCTCTGCATCCACTTTGGGGAAGTGATAAAAAAGACTTTTGAGAAAACACAAACATTTATTTTTTTTAATGTTGAAAAGCATAGGAATAAATGAACCTTTCCTTAGTGTGGCAAATAGTACCTATTTAAATCTGAAGAGCTAACATTATTTGTAATAGAAAAACAGCACTATAGGACATTCTGCTTATGTCAGGGATAAAGCAAGAATGTCCATTTTTTAATAAAATATTTATTTTTTATTTTTATTAATTTATTTTTAGTTTTCAGCAATCACTTCCACACACTTTTGAGTTTTAAATTTTTCTCCCACCCCCTGCCTACCTTTCTCCCCAAGACGGTGTGTAATCTGATATAGGCTCTACATATACATTCCTATTAAACATGTTTGCACATTAGTCATGTTGTAAGGAAGGATTAGAACCAACAAGAAGAACCACAAGAAAGAGGAAATAAAACAAAACAAGGAAAAAAAAGAGCAAATATTATGCCTCGATCTACATTCAATCTTGATAGTTCTTTCTCTGGATGTGGATAACCATTTTCGATCATGAGATTTTTGGAGATGTCTTAGATTCTTGCATTGCTGAGAAGAATTAAGTCTATCAAAGATAGTCCTCGCACAATGTGGCTATTACTATGTTCAATGTTCTCCTGGTTCTGTGCACTTCACTCAGCATCAGTCTATATAAGTCTTTCCAGGTTTTTCTGAAGACTGCTTGCTCATTATTTCTTATAGCACAATAGTATTCCATTACATTCATATACCACACCTTGTTCAGCCATTCCCCGATGGATGGGCATCCCCTCAATTTCTAATTCTTTGCCACCACAAAAAGAGCTGCTATAAATACTTTTGTATATGTGGGTCCTTTTCAGGATGTCTATTTTTATCATGAATATTTAGTATTGTTATAGAAATGCTAGCCTTTCTTTTCTTTTCTTTTTTTTCTGTTTTTTAGTAGTTTCTTGTAAGCAACAGATTGGAAGGCTGTGTTTTCTTATGCAATCTTTCACTCTTTCTAGTTTTACTGGATTGCTCAATATATTTAAAATTATGAGAGGTAGGTTGATATTTTCTGATTGTGAAATTTATGGTACTGAATATGTCATTCTCTGCTGGAGACGCTCCAGGTAAATGCTAATCATCAACTCCTCAGAGAGCCCTAGCTGGGAGTAAAAGGGAAGTAGTCTTCCCTTACATGGCTTGGAATTGTTTTTCCTTTTTCTTTGTGTCTACAGCACTTATTCCAGTCTCTCCACATTGTAATCCCTTAATAAATAACTGCTGACTGATTGATCAATTGATTGTTTGGAAGCAAGGCTGACTTTCAATCAAATTGCAAAGTAGGTGAAGTTGTCATTCAGTGCCCCAAAGTCCTCTTCCTGTTTGCTTCCTTCCTTTGACCCACTTTCCGAAGTTTCATTGCCATCTCTCCCAGATACACCAACCAATAGCTCTTTGTATTTTTGTATTTTTATTTCTAAATTAGGATTTTTTTTCTCCTTCTAAATTAGTACTTTGTAACAGTTACTTTTGCTTAAAGTACTTTAAAGTAACCCTGCTTTCTAAGGCTCTTTTCCTGTTATCAATAACCACTCCCTCCTGCTTGTCAATACTTTGACCAGTTTTAAAGTTTTACTTCACTTTTAATTTTATTTTCTTTCTTCCTTATATTTAGTTACCTATTTCTTCCCTTCTTTTTCTCCTCTCATTTAATTTTTTAATTCAAAATCCTCCCTCCATAATTCTCCAAATTCTTCAAAAAAGTTGTATTCCCTTTTGTAAAGAGGATTTCTTATTTTTTTCTCTACTTTAATTTTCTTCCCTTCATGTGTATTTTTAACTCTTATTCTCTGATTCTTGGCCAGTATATGTATTTTTTCTTTCATTAATGTCTTTGTGTCCTTCATGAAATTAAAGCTTCAAAAATACCAAGTTGCAATTTCCTCTTCAAGCCCATTTTGATGTTATTTCCAATGTAGGTCTTGCTTCCTCATCCCTCTTTTCTATTGTGCCTCATTCTTAAAGTTGTCATTCATAGGAAAGCTGATGAGTACAGATGCACTATCCCAAAGGGGAAATTTGCCCATGTCCCAAATCACTCCTTATCCAATTCTGCTCCTCCTCCTCCTCCTTGGGATCATCCTTTTCATTTGCCAGGCAATGTTCTCCTTGAGTCCTTGCTTTCTCACTCTTCTGGACTCTAGGAGCTCCAACAACTCTGATGTCTATTCTCCTGAGGAAGAGTGTGGACCACTCTCTCAGAGGAAATAGTTTCCTCATGGTTCATGGTGTCCCCATCAACCAACCCATTCTACATTGGACATATCCCTTGTTATGGAATATAACTCTCCCCCTATGCAGTGCTTTTCACTGGAATTCCCATACTTCTTTACTGAGTTATGATCTCTCCCTCTTTCCTTCTCCTTTGATCCCTCTCTTTGTCTCTTAACTTCCCCTATACCTCTTCTTCTTCCTGAGAGATGGCAGAACCCATTAAGACTTTGTTGTTTACCATTGATTTGATCATAGTATATCAAATATTCCCCTCCAAACTCTGCCCCACCTCTACCCTTTTTATACCCTTTCTCATTGGGAAATGTAGCCTCCAAGGTATATTGATTCACCCATAGGGTGGATTATGGTTTTTGATCTGCAGCAGTGATTTTCATTGTTTTTTGATCCACAAATCCCTTTCAGTAGGAAAATGTGTTGTGAATGCCTGAGGTTATTTTACATAACAGTCTTAAAATTCTTTTGCATTTATTAAGTGCTTATAATAACTAAAATGATAACTTTTGCTCCCAAACCTCAAAATTGAAAATTATATTATATGGTAATGAAATATAAAATTTTGCTGTACTTATGATTTTGAAAACACTAAACATAAATTTATAAAACTTTAACTACAAAGTAATGATGAATATTTTATTTGGGACATTCTGCAGAATTAGAAGAATAATTCAGTAAGGCCTCATAAGCTTGCTGTTATCTGCAAGACTTTATTTTAATTTCTTTATTTTACAAATTTTGTTGAATATAAACAATATTTTAATTAAATAAGCTGTAAGAAATAAGATTATTTTTACAACATTATAGTCATATATAAATTTAATTCCAATCTTAAATTTTTTCATTTGGACCAAAGTTTGCAATATTTGGCCCAACTCTAAACAAACAAAGTCTTAAATTTCACTTTGCATCAAGTTTATTTCAGGATTTTGATTTCAAACTAGAAAAAAGTCAAAATGCTCACTCACATAAGCAATGGAAAATGTTAGAAAAATCTTATAATTATTATTGCTGAAAAATGGAAATTCATATTTTTATTGGTGAAAAATCTATTGGGCTATAATTTTACAAGGATATTTGCAGTCCAAAATTCATCAATATATCAATTATATTTTCTTTTTTTATCTATTGTCAATCCATATCTCTCTGTTTCTGTCTCTCTTTGTGTGTCTCTGTCTCTCTCTGTCTCTGTCTGTCTCCCTCATTGGCTCTGAAAGTCTGTCTTTCTCCCTTGCTCTGGCTTTCTTTGTCAATCTATCTCACTCAGACTTGTAAGATTAGGAAAATCAGAGTGAGTGTCCATGTACTTTATTAATGGTATCAAAGAACATAAGAAACACCAGATAGATATTGAAACAAGTTATGATACGCTGTAATATATACACCTGTAATCAGGGTGAAATCTTTGTCCATTCTTCCTGCCACCCTCACAGATGGTCCGAAGGGGTACTGAAGGAAGAGACTGAGATTTAAATCCTAGATAGACATTTGCCCAATGCTTTAATCTGGGGAAAGAGGGGTCAGAAGAAGGTGTAGCCTGAACTTCATCCAATTCACCAAACAGATCTGCTGGTTTGGCAGATTAGTGTCCTGAACTTTTGGGTACTTCCCCATACACATTGATGTTTTCTCAACCACCTCCAGCCTCCCAGTTTCTCAATCTCATCAACTTCCATGACCTATTCCTTCATTCCACTACAACCACATCTAAGAAAGGTCATACTTTTGATCTCACTAACACCCCCATTTCTTCCACTTTCATGATCACACATTCATTAACTCCTATATTGGAAAATAAGCTCTGATCATTTCCCCATTCCTCCTAAACTTACTCTGCCCACACAATTTTCTTCAACCCCTCCACCCCTCAGTACTCTGCCAGGTGATCACCCCTCCATCTCCCTCTCCTATTTATGTACTATGTCAAGGTGCTAGAAGAAGTCACACAACCTGAATCCCAGGGTCCACTATACATTTATGTTATCTAACTTCAACTGGGCCCTTAGGGCAGCAAAGCAAACCTTTTATTCCTCCCTAATTGATTCTTTATCACACTCCCCAAAGCACTTGTTCTAAATTGTTTCTTCTCTTAAGCTTCCTCCAGCATCCCTGCCCCCACCCCCTCAACAGATAACTGAGACAAATCTTTCAGTGAAAAACCTGACTCAAAAGAAAAGAGGCGCTCCCAGCACCTTGAGTTTCCCTAGAACCAATTCCATGCTCCAACTACAGTGCACTGCTGTGCCTATTTTCCCACACCCCCTTCAGTGTGCTCATTTTCCTCTTTGGGCATCTTTGTCAGCTAGATGAGTATGAGGTGAAACCTAAAATTTGCTTTAATTTTCATTTCTCTAATTATTACTGATTTAGAGCATTTTTACATGACTATTGAAAGCTTGATTTCTCCCTTTGAAAACTGCCTCTTCATTGACTTTGACTATTTATCATTGAGGCAATGAAAAATTCTTATAAATTGAATCAGTTCCATATAGTCAATATTCTATGTGTATATATGATTATATGTGTGTATGATATATGTACATACATTTATTTATATATGTTTGTATATACATATACATACACAAATACATACTATATATATGTTCCGTGTGTGTGTGAATTTAGTTTCTTATGAGAGAAACCAGCTTCAATGTCCCAGTGATTGTTTGCCATAGAGTTTTAACTTCATTGGTTTTCTTTGTGCAAAAACTTTTAATCTCATATACTAAAATTGTTCAATTTCTCTTCTGCGAGCTGTTTCTTGCTTTCTCATGAGCTCTTGCCTTAATCATAGATCTGAAAGACAGCTTTTTCCCCCTTGCTCCTCTAATTTGTTTATGATGTCACGCTTCATTTCTAAGTCATATATTCATTTCGAGCTTGCCCTGGTCTTTAATGTTCTAGTATATACAATTACAAAAATATTTCTAAAAACAAGTTTCACAAACACCAGGTTAAGAATCACTGTGTAGGGAAACCAATGCTTACACACCTACATCCTCTCTTCTTTTTTCTGGTTTCCATAGTTTCCCTTAGCAAGGACTTGCAGTGCTTTAGCATGGATGAATTATCAGCTACAGTTTTACGACAGGCCAGGTGAAGCAGTTATATGAAGAGGCTTTTTCTGGAGGGGAAGGATGTGCCTGGTCAGGCAGTCTGAGAAGGCATCTAGAACATGGGGTGTCTATAGAAGGAAGCTTTGGAGAAAGGAGAGAAAGGGTTATAGAGAAATCTAAGCTAACAGAAGGATTCTATGGACAAGTCAAACAGCTTTGACGGTTGAGTGGCAGAAATATTAAGGATCTATAATAAAATTGATTGTTAACTATTTGATTCTAAGAGCTTTCTAAGATCATTTGGATATTTTCTCTTTTTAAAAAATGTTTTATTAATTTTTAAAAAAGAAACTTACATTTTGAATTTGTTACATTCTTGCAAAGGGTACACAAGAAAGATTCTTACTTTTGTATTCAATCCTATTTTACTGTTCTGCTGTATATATGGAAGTGCTTGTTTTATTTGGTGTTTATTAAATTTAGAATAAAAGTTTTAAACATAATACAAATCTTAAAAAAAGAAATCTAAGTTTAGAGGAGAGGAGAGAATGAGATGGTTAAGATGGGCAGAGGCTATGAAGGCAGGAATGTGGAGAAAATCAGTGGGGACCAGGGCAGGTGCTTAGGAGGGCAGTGGTCAAGGCCAGGACTGAATGGTGTGGGGAGAGGCTAGAATGGGAGAGATCAGCATGGTGTAAATGATATGACAAAATTTCAGATGGTAATACTGAATGGGACAAAGGGAAATGCTCAAATACTCAAATGAAGAAAGAACAACTGGATAAGTTAATTGAAAAAAAAATCACACCTACATAACATTTTGCAGTTTGCAAAGTTTGTGGGAGGTAAATAGTACAAATATCATTATCCACATTTTCAACATGAGGAAACTGAAGCTCAGAGAGGTGAAGCAATTTTTTTCAGTCACACAGCTACTAAGTGTTAAGTAGTGGGGAATAAATTTTCACAAATTTGGAGTAGACAGGATAGAGGTGGATTGAAGAAGAATCATGAAGAAAGTAGAAAACAACAGGGGAGAAATGAAGAATTTCATGGATTATAAGTTTATACTAAGACACATATCCTGCCCTTTTCTGCCTCTGTGGCTTTGCCTACACTATTTCCCATGCTTGGAATGCTCTTCCCCACCCTCTCTGTCAAATTTCTATCCATTTTCTAAAAGAGATGAAATGCCACCTCATTCAGGAAATCTTCACATCATTGATAACTGATTCACTGATTCACATCATTGGTAACAACTTCCCCCACTTTGGAGCTCATCTAACACTTGGTTTTCTCCTCTCAGGTATATTTATCACAGTTGGTTTTATTCTATGGTTATTCATGTATTTCTTATATTCCCCTATTAAATTCCAGTAAACAGGAACCTGCCTAGCATCTAATCTAACATTCTGCACATAGTGGACATTAAAGCAATGTTTAATAGAATAGAATTTTAGAGGTAGAAGGGATTGTAGAGAGAGAAAAGATGTTTAACTTGAAAGAGTTAGAAGGAAATGGGTGAGAGGGAGCAAGAGAAAGATTTGCTGGTGATGGTGTGAGAATTCTCAGGCTCATTAGCATTTGTGTTTTCCTTGGCATGATACTTACTGGTCAACAGACACTACAGTGTCTAATGTGTTCTCTCTCACTGGGACTGGACAATATATGAATGAATGAAAAAAAAACATTTATCATGTACTTGTTCAGTGGTTTTAGTCATATCAACCTCTTCATGATCCTATTAGGAGTTTTCTTGGCAGAGATACTGGAATTGTTTGTCATTTCTTTCTCAAGCTCATTTTACAGATGAGGAAACTAAGGCAAATGGGGTTAAGTGATTTGCCTAAAGTCACACAGCTAGTAAACATCAGAGGCCAGATTTGAACTCAGATTTTCCTGATTCCAGGCTTAGCACTCTATCCACTGTGCCACCTAGGTGCCATACACATACACACATACACTCACCTATCACTTATTATGTGCCAATCACTGTGCTAAGTGCTGGGGATATAAATATGCAAGCAGGACAGCCCCTGCCCTCAAGGAGCTTACATCCTAAGAGGGCAGGCAAAATACATAGGGGTATAGATATCCCTATTCCTTTTGCCATTAGCTGCTCTGCTTGGTTTTAACTCCACCATCATGTCCATTCAGGATAAACTCATCACCAGATAAACTCAGCATCAAAAACTCAACATCATGGAGATTGCTTCAGCTTTTCTGCTCATGCCTTATCAGTACCCTTAGCCACTTCTGCCTCTCAGATTGGAGGACTGGACGGTGGAGCAGAAACCTCCTCCCATTGCCTCCCTTTATAGAGAGCTCTGAATCCCAGCCAGAAGAGATCTTCCTCTGCCACTAGCTGCTCTGCTTGGTTTGGACTCTACAGGTGTCTTCATTATGCTCCCATGCCAGTTATCCTCTGGCATGGTTGGCACTATTGTCCTTCTCACCCTTTCCTTTTGTGTTTTGTTTTCCCTCATTAGATTGTAAGTTCCTTGAAGGCAGGGACTGTCTTTCTTTTTCTTATTTATACCCTTGTGCTTAGTACAGTGCCTGGAACGGTTGCACATTGTAGGAGCCTAATAAATGTGTATTGTACTGTATCCTTCCTTTGATTCCAAGATCCTAGAGCTGTGGCTAGGGAAGGACAACTGGGGCTTTACCCCAGGGTGCTGACACCCAGTCACATATTTGTGTCTGACTCTTTGTGACCCCATTTGGCAGAGATACTGGAGTGGTTTGTCATTTCCTTTTCCAGCTCATTTTACAAATGAGGAAACTAAGGCAAAGAGGGTCAAGTGACTTGCCCAGAGACACAGCTAGTAAGTGTCTGAGGCCAGATTTGAACTCAGGAAAATGAGTCTTCCTCACTTCAGGCCTGGCATTATATCCACTGTGCCATCTAGCTGTCTCTCTATCTATGGGTCCATAGGCACTCAAACCAATACCCCCCAAAACTCAACCCATATGTCTCTTGATGATCTCACGAACTTACACAGGTTCATTTGTATTTATATATATATATATATATATATATATATAAAACTCCCAAATGTATGTATCTAGTCTTCATCTCTCTAAATCTCTAAGAACATAAGGTAATTCTTTAGTGGAGTCTTGTGAGCTATATTTTTAGTAGATGTCAACCCAGAGACAACCTTGAACCTGAGACAGTTTTTCTGAGGCTTTCATATGTGAAAGGGGGGCAGAGAGGTTGCCACAGGGACTACACACTATATCCCCCTGCTATATCTTGAGGGCAGGGACTATTTGCTTTTTTTCTAATCTTTGTATATCTAATCACTAATGTTGGGCTTTGCACATAGTAGGTGCATAATAAGTAGTCATTCAGTGAATTAAACATTGAAAGCAGAGGTAATTAGACCATGAGATCTTCAGTAGGTAGCTATGACAGGAGCGAGGCATGGTGACTGGAATGAATGTTTGGGGAGACATGATGGAAAGAGAGTTGGAGACCTGGAAAACAGGGGCTGGTCCTGGGAGGAACATGAAGTTATGGAGAGACAAGGGTCCCATATAGGTATAGAGGGAGTATAAAAGGGAAGAGATAAGAGAAGAGAAATTGGAAGATGTCTGGGACTCAAAGAGTTTCAGAAGCTAAGAACATTAGGTATCAGGGTGAAGTTTGCAATGGGCATGAGACTCCCTAGATTTGTCACTGGGATAGAATGATCTCATGGTTTTGATATGTATGGGACTTTTTTTTCTGTCTTCACGGACAGTCTCAGGTCAGAATGTGTCCATCTTCACTCTTAATCCTTAGTCACCATAGTGATAAGTGATATTGACTCATTGAGACACTGAACACCATCACCTCATAAATACTGGATGCTGATTCTGATGTTGATGCTGGGCTTAAAGTTGGGCTGTGGACCCAGCTCCCTGTCATGACTGAGTAGGCCTGAGTATGGACTCATCTTTCTTATACTTCCCATTTTCTCAGCCACAAGCACTGGCATCTAGTCAGCCAACAAGGAGTTGGCCATTTTACATCCTGCCCTAGGAACTGCCCAGAGAAATACAGAAATACAGATATCCCCAGTTGTCTCCATCTCACTCTATGTCTAGTTTAAACTTTGTTTTACACCCATATGGAATTGCTGATTTGCCAATACTCTAGATCCCTCTCAGATCCCAAGGTCTCTGCTTTCCATACATCCAAGTGTTCTCTCTCTGTGTGTGTCTCTGTCTTTGTCTGTCTGTCTCTTTTTCTATTTCTCTCTTTCCCCTAATCAGCTACCCCAAATACCTACAGTGATGACTTCTCTAATCCATTAGACTAGACCTACTGCTAAGCTCCATCTGCTGAAGAAAGATGATGCTACACATTCCTCTACTCCCCATTGGCTGCAACATCCTGCCCTTCCAAGGTAGGATGGGAGGGTTTCCCCAAACAGCTTCCTCAAAGCTTTTCTTCAACCTGCAACTTTCTCCCCCACTCCAGGAAGCTCAAGACCCACCAGTTCTTCCTTAGAACTGAAAGAAAACTACTCTGTTCCTCTCTTCCTGACTGAGGTTAGAGGCTTTGTGGATTGGACCCATGACTCTGAGGGATAAGGCTTGGGGGACACTTTAAGGAAGATGGAGTGGGGCAAACATGAGTGAAGTAGGGAGAGAGAAAATGACATGGATACACACTGACACAGCTATCAGCAAAGACTGATGGTGTTCATCCTACTGAGAGGGGCTGTATTAAACAGTCCTCCCTCTTCCCTACATCAGACCTTTCTCTACCTCATTTAAAACCTCAAGTGGAGATGTTTCATTGAAAGGGCACTTGTGATTGAGGCAGGCCTCAGCATGGACCTTTCTGAGTTTTTTCTTTTCTGAAACCTAATTATAGGCTCTTAGCCAGAAGAGACTCTCAGCATTAGCTATAAACTTCTAAAAGGGAATGAAAGCTCAGAATTCTCTCCCCAAGACTGCCTGCGTTGGGGTTCCTCTTCCCTCATTAGATCTTGCTACATACTCCAGTCATACTAACTGTGACCTGGTTTCTACCCAGGCCAAGGAAGCTGGCAATGGGTGTAAAAAAGTGTGGAAGGGACAGTTTTGTGCTGCAGGCTGCTTTTTTGGAGGGGTATGTGACTCCTAATTGGTGGAAAGAATGCTGGGTGTGATATTACATGACTGTGTAAAGGGCTTACTTCATTTGACTGCAGACACTTTGGAGAGATTATTCAGGGACATGTAGACAGAGGACAGCAGGGAGGTAGTGGGAAAAAAAAAACTTTGAAATGACAGACATGCATGAGAAACTAGCCCCACATTTTCCTTGAACTTACTTGAAATTCTAGAGGCTTCTGAGAATGATCCTCTGGATGAGATTTCTCTCTCTCTCTCTCTCTCTCTCTCTTTCTCTCTCTCCCCTTGTCATTTCCTGTAGCACCATCAGGGTTACTCTCCCCTCCAAATAGTTGTAGTCTAGGGAAAGACAGCTTCACAACAAAAGCTGTATTCCTGATGAATTTTGTTTAATATAATTTTTTAACCCAATTACATGTTAAAACTAATGTTTAAACATTTTTTTAAAAGTTTTGAGTTTCAAATTTAACCCTCTCTCTCTCCCTCCTTCCCCTACCCCTTCCCTAAGATGGTACAAAATTTGATATAGTTTATACATGTGCAATAATGTAAAACATTTCCCTATTAGTCATTTTATACAAGAAGACAAATAAAAAGAGAAAGAAAGAATGAAAGTGAAAATAGCACACTTCAGTCTGTATCACATAGTCTCAGTTCTTTCTCTGGAGGCAGATAGTATGCTTCATCATTAGTCCTTTGGGATTGTCTTGGATCATTGTGTTGCTGAGAAGAGCTAAGTCATTCACAATTCTTCATTGTACAATGTTGCTATTACTGTGTACAATGTTCTCCTGGTTCTGCTTACTTCACTTTGCATCAGTTTATGTAAGGCTTTCAAGGTTTTTCTGAAATCATTATGCTTGTCATTTTTTATAGCACAATAATATTCCATCATGATCATATACCACAGCTTCTTTAGCCATTCCCCAATTGATGAGCATCCTCTTGATTTCCAATTCTTATGCACCACAAAAAGAGCTGCTATAAATATTTTTGTACAAAGAGGTCCTATTCCCTTTTTGAAATATCTTTGGATAAAGCCCTAGTAGTGGTATTGCTGGATCAAAGGGTATACACAGTTTTATAGTTCTTTGGGCATAGTTCCAAATTGCTCTCCAGAATGGTTGCTTCTTGATTATTTTTAAAGGGGGAGGGTAATCCCAGGCTTACATCCCTCAGCTCGGCTCCTTCTCCCCCAGAATGCTGGTTACACAAAACATTATAATGAATAGCAAATAGTGAATAAACCCATTTATCCAAGCAAAACAGTAAGCAGAAATCAGAGAATTTGTCTGATTAGAAGATGATATAAAATACATAAGAGTAAATGAGCTTTTCATCTGGAAGTGAGTTAAGTTTTCACCTCAGATAAGGAAAAAGCAAGCAATCTCACTCAGAGTAGATCTATTCTTAAAAGTCTCTAGAATTTCAAGCAAGTCCAAAGACAAGAAAGGCCTGACCTTCCATACATTCATGCCATTCCAAAGGCTTTCTTCATTAATACCTGGAGTTCCCTCTGTCTCTGCTTCTCTCTGAATAATGCCTCTAAAGTCTCTGAAGCCAAATGTGATAAGGCCACCTTTGTACTTAGCATTTTTTGTGCCAACTGAGAGGCATGAGAGGAACAAATGAGGTAATATTTATAAAGTGCTTTGCAAACATTGAATGTGTAAATGCTGTTATTATAATGTCTCCTCATCACATAAAGTCACTCCAGCTGATAAAGTAGATATTTTTTTAGCCCAAGTGTAGAACTTTCTACTTATCTCAATTAAGTTAAATCTCATTCCATTCAATTCTCCCATCATTCTCATTTGTTAACAACTTTTTAGATCCTGACTCTGTCATCCAATATGTTAGCTATGTCTCCCAGTTTCAAGTCATCTGAAAATTCACTTTGCATGCCCTCTATGTCTTCATCCAAGGCATGATAAAAACTTAACATTGACTAGTACAGGACCAAGGATAGCTTTCTAGCATGCTCTACTAGAGAACTTTCTCCAATCTGACATTCAGCCTTTAAGGATTCCTCTTTGGGCCCAGCCATCCAAACATTTCCAAATCTAGCTAACAGCATTATCATCCAGTCCATGTCTGTCCATCTTCTCTCCAAGGGTAGCATTGGAAACTGTCATATTCTTTGTTGGAATCTGACAGGCTCACTATATCTACAACATTCTCCTGAACTATCAGTTCAGTTCTAGTGTCAAAAAAAGGAAGGTTTGTCTGTGATGACCTCTTTCTGGTGAGATCTTGAGGGCTTTTATACAATCACTCTTCCCTTTCAAAATGCTCACAAACCATATTTTTTATAATGTGTTTTAAAATTTTTCTGGGATTCAAAAGCAAAATGGATTGAACCAAAGATTACAGAATGGTCTATCTTCCATTTTTAAAAATATTGGGACATTGGTCCTTCTTCAGTTTTATTGGATCCACTACAGTAGTGAGCACTTTCACTGATCTACACTAGCGGCTCAGCTTCAGCATGCTAACATTTGGCTATTATAATAGACTGGGCAAGACATGACCTCTGGGGCCCCTTCCTTCCCTGAGATTCTATGATTTCAGTGACCTTTTCCTTTTTCTTCACCAGAAAAACATTTAAGTATTAGAACAGACCCTGAAAAAGGAACCTCTGCCTGGGAACTAATGATGCCCTTCATTCTTCATGCTAATTGGCTCTCTCGCCTCTGAGATTGCCCCACCCCGGAGCAAACAAGAGAGTCTGTAAATTCTTAGTCTGGGAGACTTCGGGGTTGTTCCCATGAAGTGAGGGCCATCCTGACTGTTATATCTCTCTGGGTCCCTTAGCTTCATCTTGTCTCCAGGATGGTGTGTGTGTTGCTCCCCAGGGGCATCTGGACAGAGGTTCTGGCTGTGACCCTGCTGGTGCTGAATTCCCAGGTGGCTGCAGGCAGACATGCCCCAAGTGAGTACAGAGAAGTAGCTCCCCAGAGATCCCAGGTTAGGTACCAAGGGGAGCACTGTTCTCTCTAGGCCCAGACCAAAGGAAGGATTTGGGACAAGATGGTCCTCAGTTAGGTGGGCAGTAGGTGAAACTGGTTTCCAGGCTCCCCTTCCAACTAACTCTTCCATGGTTCTTTGCTTCCTTTCCCCCTTTTCCTCAGGGTTCAGGGAATTGATGCAGCCCTTCTCCAAAAGCTGAGGGATTGAGGCAGTTTGTCAATAAGAAATCATGAAGCAGCAACTGTCTTCCGGCACTGTGCTAATGCTAAGGATAGAAAGAAAGGCAAAGGACAGTTCCTGTTCTCAAGGTGCTCACAGTTTAATGGGGGAGACAACAAGCAAACAATTCTGTATGAACAAGATCGATACAGGAGAAATGGGACATGATCAAGACAGGGAAGGCCCTAACATTAAAAGGGATCAGAAAAGACTTCCTGTAGAAGGTGGGATTTGAACTGGTACTTGAAGTAAGTCAGGGAAGTGATGAGGCAGAGGTGAGGAAGAAGAAAATTCTAAGCATGAGAGACAGCCAGAGAGTGCACAGAGTGGGGAGATGGAGAAATTTATGGGAGATGAACAAGAAGGCCAGTGTCACTGGATAGGTGAGTACTGGGAGCCTGGGAACATAAAGTATAAGAAGGCTGGAAGGGTAAGAGGGGGCCAGTTGTGAAGGGCCTTGAAGGCCAAGCAGAGAATTTTATATTTGATCCTGGAGGTGAAAGGGAGTCACTGGAGTTTATTGATTAGGGGGTGACATGGCCAGAGCTGCCACCCCTGGCTGAGTGTTTCTGTTCCACTACAGATTATCACAAAATTTGCCTAAGCTGCTGTAAAAGTTTCAATTTGGCTGTTATTGGGAGAACAAGGGGTAGATATTGTAGGATTAATTTCCCAGGTATGATTTCAAGGCCATGAGTGAAGCTGGAGTGTTTGGGACCATCCCTGATTTTCATGAGTAACATCATGATGGAGTAGGGGAATGTCTCCCTATCCATTTCTCAGATGCAGATTAGAGGCAGATACTGGGCTAGAGAGACCAAGTGGATTAATCCCAGGTGGCTTTTCTCCCATCTTCATGATCCCTTGTTAATAGGCTGAAAAAAAGAGGTGTAGGCTCAATTTCCCCCCATCCCCCATTCCCCTGGATCAGGCAGGGCTTGTACCCTCTACTCCCCATCTTTCAGTGTCATCTCTGGTCTCCATACTATTGCTGCTGTCCCTGCAGCCTGGTCTGGATCTAGAGGCCTCTGCCATGACCCAGCAAGAGTGTGAGATCCTTTGTCCTGGGCAGGGAGGGAGCCCTTTGGGATGAGACATAATCCTCTTCCAGCTAGTGTAAGTATTGTAGGGGAGCAGATAAATGCCCCTCCGGCACTGTCTGTATTATTTCCCCTGCAGCCTGGCCTGGTACCTGGCCTGGACAATCACTGTCTCTTTGGGATCCTAACCTGCTCTAGAGCCATCCTCCAGGAATCTGACCCATTTTTGAGCTTTGTCACCTGCACTGACTCTGGGGGGAGAGTATGCCATGTGTAGCACCTAATCTCCAGGGCTGGGCAAGAGAGAAGGGCCTTCTAGAGACAGTCTGTTAGGGGCTGAGCAAAGAGACATCCCAAGGCAGTGGGATCTCCCCGGCCTAGCAGAGTGATGGCTGCTTAACCTAGCTGACAACTCCAGTATCATCCTGCTATCAGCAATGGGGGTGCTGAGCAGGTGCTGCCCCCTTAGGGACAATCATCCAAACTACAGAGTATTTAAGTAGCCTCCTAGCTAGAAGTTAGTGAAACTTTTATTATGTTCTTACTATGTGCCAGGCACTGTGTTAACTGCAGGGGATACAAAGAAAGGTAAAGGTCCCTGGGAATGACAACAGGCAAACAACTGTGTACAAACAAGTTATATTTAGGATAACTTGGTAATAACGAACAGAGGGGAGGTACTATATTTAAAAGGAAGTGGGAAAAGGCTTCCTATAGAAGATGGGATTTTAGCTGGGACTTGAAGGAAGCCAGGGAAGCCATGAGTCAGGGATGAGGAGGGAAAGCACTCCAGACATGGGGGAGAGCCAGAGGAAATGCCCAGAGCTGAGAGATGGAGTGTCTAGTAGGAGGGAGAGCAGGGAAGCCAGTGTCACTGGATCACAGAATACATGGGGGGAGAGGGAGTCAGGGGTAAGGAAAGTGGAAAAGTGGGAGGGTCCAGGTTGTGAAGGGCTTTGAAGGCCAAACAGGATTTTTAAATATGTTTCTGAAGGTGATAGGGAACCATTGGAGTTTATTAAGCAGGATGGACTAGATTGGGAAGAGCCTGGAGGCAGGCAGACCCATCAGCAAGCTATTGCAATAGTGCAGGTGGGAGGTGGTGAGGGTCTGCATCAGAGCCATGGCAGGGTCAGAACAGAAAATGGGGCATATTTAATACGGGTTTTGAGAGTGAAGATAACACTGAGGATGTGGGCCTAGGTGACTGGGAGGATGGTGGTACCTCACCAGTAACAGGAGAGAATCCATGCATGTGGGAGAATGACCACAGAAAAGGGCAAACACAAGGAGGAACTATGGGATTGTCAGTCGACTTTGGCTTGGGCTGAGGTTTCCTGTGGGCAAAAGTGGTAAAGAAGGCTAGAAAGGGAAATGGGAGCAGAGGTGGAGAAGACCTTGATTTCTAGGCTAAAGAAGTTGTTTATCTAAAGCACAATAGAGAGTCATGGGGTGAGGTGGATCCTTTGGAGAGAAGAAGATTTCAAACCACAGAGAGCACTTACGAGGCCACTGCAGGTGCTGCAGCTCGAGCCATCGTGCCTGGACTCTGGAGCTGGGCAGAGGCCATGTTGTAGACTGTCCTCCTGATAGGAAGGACTGAGCTGAGTAGGGCAGTCAAAGGTACGGGGATGGACTCAGGAGTTATCAGCACAGCTAGCTCAAAGTCTCAGGGAGGTAAAGATGTGTCCACAAGTAAGAAGCACATTGTCAGAAATTTGGCAACTCCTGGATCTAACAGTGGGAAAATGTTAGAAGAGGAAGAATTAGGGACATTCCCAGTTGGGAGGGGGAGAGCAAACAGGGACAATTCCCTGAAATCAGAATAAGAGGTGGCCCTCCCCGCAAGTGTTTGTGAACAATTAAAGGAACATGGAAGCAATAACTGATTGATTACTATGGGGTCAGTTTTCAGAAAAGAATGAGTAGCTTGAGACGTACAATTGTTGGAAAACTCCTTGCCTCAGTCTCTGCATCTGCCCTTGTTTCTGCTTAGCATAACCTCGGACCTTAGTTAAGGGTCTCTAACGTCAGGGAGAGGTGGTCTGGCTTCCCTAGCCATGCAGTGCTAGATTCAAACAATGAAATAAGACTTTCTCCCAATTCACACAGGTGAACACAATTTTCTCACAAGACAGAACTTGGACTCCACCCATAATCGAACAGAAAGGGAACTAAGCTAGCTCCAGAACTGAGTCCCAGGACGGAGTCAGTACGGTTCACCTATTTCCCACAATTCAGCACTCGATGACCTAATCTCCTCAATTTCTTCCTAAATACAACCCTTTCTGCTTCTATGGCCACCATATGAGCAGACCCTCCTCACCTCTCACCCAGATTATTATGATGGCCTCCTAATTGCTCTGTTCACTCAAGACCATCTGTCACATACCTAGAAATGTGTTTTTCCTTAAGAGCAAATCTGACTAAATTACTCCTCTCCTCAATAGTCAGCAATGGCTCCCTATTGCTTTTGTGATCAGTTAGAGTGTCCTCTCTTTATTCCTTCACAATCTGGCTGGAACCTCATTTTATATGATAATCCTCCTCTTCCTGTACTCTGTGAGCCTTTTGCTCACACACTGCCCCATCTCCCATCTCTGGGCCTTTGCCCTGGCCATCCCCCATTCCTGGAATACACTCCCTCCTTTCCTCTGCCTCACAGATTTTCTCTTCCTTTAAGCCCAGCTCGAGCACCACTTTCTAGGAGAAGCCTTTCCTGATCCCCCCAAATGCCAGCATCTTCCCTCCCTCCCTATCTTCTACTCATGTGGATTCAGGCTGTCTACACTTTCATGTACACTTGTCACTCCCCTTTGAATGTAAAGCTGGAGATTGTTCCATTCTCTATATTTGTATTCCTAGCACCTAACAAGGCTCCTAGCACACAGTAAGCACTTAATAAATGCTTATTGATTGACTGACTCTCTTTGGGGAAGTACAGCAGTGCACAGAGAAGGAAAGAGTGTTAAGTACAAAGAAAGCAAGGAATCCTTGAGTTGGGAGTGGGACAGAGGGCAGGCCAGGCATGGAGGCTATTCACATGTGTGGAGGTGGGAGATGCATTTAGGGAGCAGCAAGAAGCCAGTTTGAATGAAACATAAATTTTTGTGTGAAAGGGAATAATAGGAGATGCTGGAAAGTTATGCTGAGCACTGGCTGGGGAGGACTCTACATGCCAGGGTTAGGATTTTGAAATTTCTCCAAGGGTCCATAGGGAGCCACTACAGCTTCTTGAGGAGGTGAGTTCAGTGGTCAAACTTAGACTTTCTAAAAAGTATTCTATCTTTCATGGGGTGAATAGATAAATGATATGACTCAGTAAGTTGGCACTATTAAGTGCTTACTATGTGCCTGGCGATGTGCCGAGTGCTAGTTCACATATAAAAATATGTCATTTCCTGCCCTCCAAGAGCTTACATTCTAGGAGGAGGAGTATGTAAGACATGCCCAGGAGGGGTGATTGGGGGAGGTAGCTGGGGTCCAGCAGTCACAGGAATTATGAGTAGAGCCTTGCATAGCACAATAGATCACCACACCCTTTTCAGTAGCCAGGGTAATAGTGTGATTTGATTATTGTCCTCTTATCAAAGGGCAGGGAGTGGTGTGACCTCTAGGGTTATGAAAGTGTGCTGAGGGTCTGTCACCTGCCCGGGTCTCCACAGAGGGGCTGGGGAGGAGGATACTAAGATACACTGGAGGGATAAAGATCAGAGAGTGGGTTAAACTGGGGTGAGGAGGACTTGGGGTGGTTGGTGGGTAAAATTTCCTGGGAATGTTTGCACCAGGCTGGGTGTCGTTGACAGGCAGCTACGACGCCACAGACAGTCAGGAGCGGTCTGGGAATCTGTAGATCTGGGTTCTGGTGCTCCCTCCATCCTAGATTTGATGTGTGACTTTGGAAAAGTCGCTTGCCTTCTCTGGGCTTCAGAGGGGGTGGGGCTGAGCATGCGCAGGAAGGGCAGCCGAGGCCCAGGTTGAGGTGAGTGATCCGAGGGCGGGGGCGTCCATCAGGGCTGACCCCCCCCACCCCCTGTTTCCCCCCAGAGCACTTCACGGAGCAGTTGAAGTTCGAGTGTTACTTTGAGAACGGGATGGAGCGCGTGCGGTATGCGGATAGACACATCCACAACTGCGGGGAGTACGCGCGCTTCGACACCGACTTGGGGGAGTATGTGGCAGTGACTGAGCTGGGGCGGCCCGATGCTGCGTATTGGAAC
Organism: Vombatus ursinus; assembly: GCF_900497805.2. Lineage (NCBI taxonomy): Eukaryota > Metazoa > Chordata > Mammalia > Diprotodontia > Vombatidae > Vombatus > Vombatus ursinus. Next base: position 12,434,809 of record NW_020954604.1, on the reverse strand, counting down.
AGCCGGAAGGAGTTTCTGGAGGACGAACGGGCAGCGGTGAACACTTACTGCAGGCACAACTACGGCGTGATTGAGCCCTTCTTAGTGCGCAGGAGCGCTGAGTGCGGCCCGGGGAGAGAGGGAGGGACCAGGGGAGCCCAGCAGGGACCCAGGGAGAGGGAGGAGGGAGCGGGAGAGGGGCGGGCGTCCTGGGGATGGGGAAGAGAAGGGGCTGGAGGGGAGCGCAGAGGGAGGGGAGGCTGTGCTGGGAGGGGGCGGGTGGGGAGGAGAGAAGGTGAGGAGGGTGGTCACAGGCGCAGATGCAGGGACAGGGGTCCCCCAGAGCAGGGGAGAGACAAAGGGGAGCAGGGATGAAGGGAGGGGGAGGTGATGGATTGGGAGAGAGGAGGAAGGGAGTGGACCGGGAGGGGAGGAGCAGGGAAGGGAGACGGGGGGAAGATTAGGGACAAAGAAGAGGTGAGGGGGAAGGAAGCAGAATGGGGGGACGCGATTGGGATGGAAGGAGAAAGAAGGAGGGATGAGAGGGAGAAGAGGTGGGGAAGTGACGGAGGAAAAAAGGGCAACAGGTGATGGGGAGGAATTAGGAGCAGAAAAGCTGGAGATGAGTGAAGGGGACAAGGGGAGTGGAGAGAGGAGGAGAAAGGGGAGAATGAATGGTGGAGAAAGAGGGTAGGGACAGGGGGAAGGAGATGTGCTGGAGAGGGAAGGGGGAAGGAACCCTCTTATACCAGCAGGGATTTTGATTCCTTGAGGCCTTTTTCCTCAGTCAAATTCAAATGTTTTTACTTCCTCCAATTCTAGTGGAGATAAATTGAATTGGGAACAAGCCAAAAACCCTTCACCAATAAAAACTCACATTTATACAGTCCTAAAATGGCTAATAGGCAGCTAGGCAGTGCTGTGTAAAGAGTGCCAGGCCTGGAGTCTGGAAGACTCATCTTTCTGACTGCAAATGTGGCTTCAGAAACTTCCTAGCCGTGTGACCCTGGACAAGTCACTTAACCTTGTTTGCCTAAGTTCCTCATCTGTAAAATAATATGGAGAAAGAAATGGCGAACCCCTCCAGTGTCTTTGCCAAGAAAACCCCAAATAGAGTTAACAAAGGAGTTGGACATGATTGAAAAAAGATTGAGCAACAACAAAATGGTTACTATAAAACTAAATCCCATCAGGTCCTCACTGCCCAGGTGTCATGAACTTTTTAAAATCTTAAATGAAACTATTCCTTTTTTATCCCTGAAACTAAGCTCAGCAGAGGCTTCCCAAGCTCTGCTCTCTCCTGTCTCAACCACCTTCCCTCCCTTCCCCCTCTCAAACTCTTACAACTGAGGCCTCATCACTGTAATTGTTTTTCTCCACGGACCCAGACATATTCCTGCTTTTCCCAGGGAGTCTGGACTCTGGGTCAGGATGCTCAGGTTTTTGCTGGGCCTAGATGTTCTCTGCAATTCCCCGGGTTCAGAATTTCTTCAGTGGATTGATCGTCTCTATTAATATTTGATCTGGAAATCTTTCTTAAAATAAAATTTCTTTAAAGTAAAATTTTAAAATAAAAATAAAGTTTCTTAAAAATATCTACACCTATGATCTGCTTTTGGAAGTAATCCATTACAAAGTATCCATTTATAATAAGAAATCTTGCCTGCTAATTTCTTCCCATATCCCTGAATCCTGATGAGCTGGGGCTGTGATAATTCAGCACCATGGACCCCCGGCCTACTTCCTACTGGTTCAGATTTCTAGTCTTAGGGGGAGCTTCTACCGCCTTAGTCTTAGGAGGGTCTACCAAGATGCCCATTTCTGGCGCTGGGGAGGAGAGGAGGCCTGAGCCTGCTTATGGATCAGGTGACAGAGGAGGGGGCTGGGCTAGGAAGACCTGCTGTGGCTCCCCCCGTCAAGATCTTTCTTCTTTCTTCCAGTTGAGCCCGAGGTGATTGTGTATCCATCAAAGATGGCTCCCCAGGACACCACAACCTGCTTGTCTGCTCTGTCAGTGGTTTCTATCCTGGGGACATTGAGGTCAGGTGGTTCCTGAATGGGCAGGAGGAGACGGCTGGGGTTGTGTCCACAGGCCTGATCAGCAATGGAGACTGGACCTACCAGATCCTGGTGATGCTGGAAGTGACCCCCAAGCGTGGAGACGTCTACACCTGCCGAGTGGAGCACTCCAGCCTTCAGAAACCTGTCGTCTTGGACTGGAGTGAGATAGCGCTCCTTCACCCTCCACTTCTAACATTGCTCAGGACGTGGAGCTGGCTCTGAGATCCCCTCAGTGTGTGTCCTGTGCCATCTTTTCTTCTGACCTGGGCTGATACAAACCGTATGTGGTGCTACCCACTCTCCCCCTTTTTGCCAGCCCAGCCCCCTAATGGCAGTGCTAAATTAAGACCTATGGAGATCTAGAACCTGGTCAGCCTCCTCACTGGCCCCAGCCCTGGGAGCTGGCCTCCCTGTCAGACTCTGGGATCAACTTATAGACCCCTTCCCCTGGGGTAAGGGAGCTGGGATTTGAGATGGATTGGTGTCAGTGTACCCTGATGAGCTTTCACTTCCTGAGTCCTGAAAGGCCCTTTGCACATACATCTCTTCCTTTCTTAGACAGGATTTATCCCCTTCTCAGGCTCCCCTCAGACCCATCTGCTCCCCACATGGGGCTGGCTCCTGGAGGGAAAGTTTTGATCCTTGGTGTCTCTCCTCCGCAGAAGCACGGTCTGAATCTGCCAGGAGTAAGATGCTGAGTGGAGGGGGGGCCTCGTGCTGGGGCTGATCTTTGGGGTTGGCCTCATTGTCCTCATTGTTCCTTCCTATTGAAGGAAATCACAAGAGGAGTCAGAAAGGTGAGATCCTCTGGGGAAAGCCCTGAGGCCCCTCTCCTCCATGATGTCCAAGAGAGAGGTTATTTGATTGTGTCAGAAATCTGATCCCAGGTCAGGGGTGAAGGGATGGTCTGATTCTGGAGTCACATTTTCCTTCCCTGGGAACTTATAGAAGGTGGTGAAGTGGCCAGATCCCAGGGCTCCAGGGTCTTAGGGAATCCCATATTCACTCTCAGAGGCAGCCTTGGGAGGGGGCTCAGGTTCCATCCTTTAGCCCCTCCCCTTGCCGTTTCCCCTCCCCCATCCACTCAGACACTTGTAGATGGATGGATAAAGCATCAATTAAGTGCTTCCTCTGTGGTGTCAGGTACTGGGCTAAGCAGTGGTGGGAGCCCCCCATCCCACAGTGCTCAGAACCTTGTTGCCTTTTGCTTCTTTGGCTCTAGAGTTTACAAGGATTTGTATGTCTGTCTCTCTTCCTTTCCCAGGAAATCGTGGCTCACAACCAACAGGTAAGATCCTTCTGCCCAGGTGGCATCAGGGTTCTCATAGCTACAGCCTCTGTCCGGTGGGGCCTGAGGCTGAGAAGAGACTTGGGGGCCCTTAGTGGGAAGAAGTGGTTCTACTTGTGGCTTCGGACCCCCATGAAGACTTTATCTGACTGTTCCTTGTCCTCTGCAGGCTTCCTGATCTGATCCTGGAGCCTGTGTCTCTTGGAAATGTTGCGTCCCCTCAGTCTCCCTCTCATGTTTGGAGGCCCCCTGCTTCTGGCCAGATCTCCAGGAGTTTACTCCTACTGACCCTTCCCCAGACTGGCTCCTTCCCTGTTCCTTTGACTCTGTCTGGACTCTTTGACTTTTCCCCCACAGAGCTTCCAAGACCCCCTCCATCCTTCTTTGTTTCTGTACCTTTTTTAATCCGTTTTTGTCCCTTAAGCCTTCAACCCAAGAATTAGAAGACAGAATCAGCTGGTGTTTGGTGACATGGAGACAAAGTGAGGGGAGCAGAGGGAGGAAACTTCAGCACTTGAGATTTGTAGAATCTGTCAAAGTGTGCAATGCCTCCAGAGGTGCAGGTTGCATTCCATCCACACCTTTTTATCTTGGGTGCCTCTTGTCCATTTCCTTCCATAATTCCTGCAGAGGTTGAGTAACCAGCATGTTGATGGCCTTCCTCTACATTTCCTGATATTACATAGCTACCACTGGCCCTCCCAGGCTGTCTGACCACAAATCCTTAGCTTTCCCTCAGTGATGGGCCCAACCTCATTCTGGTGACTTTCCTTCTATCACTTCTGCTCAGTTCTTTGATGATATACTGTAGCCTGTGCTTGCCTATCATGTGCCCCTCCATTGCACTTTTAAAAAATTAAAGTTTTAGTAATGTATTTTGTGTTTATGTTATATTCATTGCTTAATATATACCTTCCTCTCATAGCTTTTCCTCATAAAAAATTTTTACTCAAAAATTCCATAAAAACCCCCACATTGATCACATATATCTGACAGTCTGTGCAACAATAAATAACCATAGTCTTCTCCACTTCTTCTATGAAGTATTTATTTTCTCTTCTCTGCGGCCAGACTTGGTAACTATGATTCCATAACATTCAACATCATTCTCCTCCCCCCCATTTTGTAGTCTTGGATGGTTCTTTCTTGGTTCTGCTCACACTATTCTGTGTCAGTTCATTGAGGTCTGACAATGTTTCTTTGAATTTCTCATTTTTGTTGTTTCTTCTGTTACAACACAATTCCATTATGTTCATGTGCCACAATTTGCTTAGTCCTTCCTCAGTTCATGGGCACCTACTTGGTTTCTACTTCTTTGCTGCCACAGGGTGTTGCAATGAATATTTTGATATATATACATATCTAAGATTTTTTCCCCACCTTTTACACCCTTCGCATATATGTTAAGCTGTGGGATCTCAGGATCAAAGGGTATGGAGATTTTGACACTTTTGAGCATGATTCCAAATTGTTTTTCTTGATTGTTGTACCAGTTCACAGCTCCACAAATAGGGCATCAGTCTGCCTGTCTTTGTGTAGTCCTTCCCATATTGGCCATTTTCATGTGTCATCACCTTGGAAGATTTACTGAAGAAAAGATGAAACCTCAGGATTTTTTTTGCACTTCCATTTGTCTCATTATTAGTGATTTGGAGCAAACTTGAGAATTATTAATTTTCTTTGACCACTTATCTACAGGCAGAGGCTCTTGGCCTTACAGATTGATGTTCATTCCCTACCTGTCTTGGATAATAGACCTTTATCAGAGACATTTGATGCAAAGACAATTTTCCCCATCAACAATTCTTTTAGCTGTTGATCTTGTCATGCAAAGGCTTCTCAGTTTCAGCTAATCAAAATAATTTTCTCCTCTAGTTTTCCTCTAAATCTTATTTAGTTAACAATTCTCCCTTTGGTCACAGTTATAAAATCTACTTCCAGCCATTAACTGGCCCTTTGGTAGAAGTTTGTTAGCTTTTTATTAGTAACAATAATGGAATCTCATCTAAGATTCCCCTGAATTAGTGCTCTTTGGGCTAAGTAGAAGGAAATCAATTGTTAAAAATCACCATACTATTTGCCCATAATGCTTAGCATGAAATACTTTCCAAATGAGTGACTTTTGCAGTCAGTTCATTGCCATGCAAGGGGTGGGGCTGCCCAGAACTTACCTTTTCCTGATGAAGTTTATGGGAGGCTGTTCTTGACCAGCAGCAGAAGTCTCAGAATGGGTGGAAATGAGGATGCAGGGCCTCCTCTGCTCTTCATCCAAGTTGAGCTCTTCTCCTTTGGGGAGAGCAGAAACCTGTCAGTGTCAGATCAGTAAATGGGAGCTGGGGAGATGTGGGGAGAATGGCAGCTCCCTACAGGGCTGTTGGGGTTTAAAGCAGCCAAGATTGCTCAGCTACTTTTCCTTTTTGTACAGAAATTTCCGAGGAATATTTCAGTTTCCAGGTTCTCACAGATTCTATCCAATCCATTGCAATATTGATCTTTTTCTTCTCCACTAATGAACATTTAGAAGGATGCAGATATTTGTTATTATTCCTCGCATGTAGGCTGCCAAACTTCTTTATTCGGGCTGATATGAATCTTATCTATGAAGTCATCATTTTTGGAAACAAAAATCTCTGGAATTTATGGATATAAAGTAACAGAGAAAGCAATAAATCACACAGGGAAGCAAGGAACTAAATCTTTGTTAGGAGCCCTTGAATGTTCTCTGATTCCAGAATGAGTGATCTTTCCATTGTAATGCTGCTTCACACTGGGTAGCACGATGCCCAAAACAGTAGGGAAAGGAAGTCCCCTGGCTTTACACTACCATTTATTGGGAAAATACCTCGTTTTACTCCTTTACAAGTAAAGCTAGCTTTCAGTTTTAGGTACATACTTTTATCATATTCACAACAACAAAAATGTCATATTTACATATAGGTCAAAATATTTATAGCAGCACTTTTTGTCAAGTAGAGACAAGATGAGTGCTCATTGATTCCTTCACGGCAAACCGTGAATGTTATATAAATTTAATGAAGCAGAAGAATTCAGAAAAGACATGGAAGACATGTTAACTATTATAAAATGAAATAAAACCAGGAAAACATTATATACAGTAATTATAACTGTAAATGGAAGGAATAATCACTAAATGTTGTATATTAATGACCAAACTTGGGCCCCTGAGAAGAGGTGAGGAAATGGATCCTTCCACTACAGAAGCAGAGGATTATGAGTGTAAAATGATATGTAAACCATCAGATATAGATGCTGCATTAGCTTCTTTTTGTGAAGTTTTTTCTCTTTTAAATAATTCTTTTTTAAATTTATTTATTTTTAGTTTTCAACATTTACTTCCACAAGATTTCAAGTTCCAAATTTTCACCCCATCTCGCCCCTCCCCCCACCCCAAGATGGCATGCATTCTGAATATCCCTTCCCCTAGTCTGCCCTCCCTTCTATCTCTCCCCCCATTCTCTTATCCCCTTCCCCTTCTATTTTCCTGTAGGGCAGGATAGACTTCTGTACCCCATTTCCTGTATTTCTTATTTCCCAGTTGCATGTGAAAATGTTTTTTTAAACATGTATTTTTAAAACTTTGGGTTCCAAATTTTCTCCCTTCCTCCCTCCCTACCCACCCGCATTGAAAAGGCAAGCAACTCAATATAGGTAATACATGTGCAGTTATGCAAAACACTTCTATAGTAGTCATGTTGTGAAAAAACTAACTCTTTTTTTCCTTAATCCTATCCTGCCCCTCCATTTATTCTATTCTTTCTTTTGACCCTGTCCCTCCTCAGAAGTATTTCCTTCTGATTAACCCTTTCCCAATTAGCCCTCCTGTCTATCAATCCCCTGCTCTCTTGTCCCCTTCTCTTCCTATTTTCCTGTAGGGTAAAACAGATATCCATACCCAATTGAGTGTGTATATTATTCCCTCTTTAAAACAAATCCTATGAGAATAAGATTCACTCATTCCCTCTCACCTTCCCTTGTTTCCCCTCCACTGTAAGAGCCTTTTCTTTTCTGGTTTTTTTTGTGAGATAATTTACCCCATTCTACCTCTCCCTTTTTCCTTCTCCCAGTATAATCTCTCTCACCCCTTAATTTTATTCTCCAGATATGACCCTTTCACCTTCAACTCACCCTGTGCCCTCTATCTATCTATCTATCTATCTATCTATCTACCTATCTGTCTATCAATCTGTATCTATATTTATATATGTATATATAGATATGTACACATACATATCTTTTTCCCCTTCAACTACCCTAATACTGACAAAGGTCTCATGAGTTACAAATATCATCTTTCCATGCAGGAATATAAATAGTTCAACCTTAATAAGTCTCTTACGATTTCTCTTTCCTGTTTACCTATTCATGTTCCACTTGAGGCTTGTATTTGAAAGTCAAATTTTCTATTCAGCTCTGGTCTTTTCATCAAGAATGCTTGAAAGTCCTTTATTTCACTGAACAACCATTTTTTCCCCTGAAGGATTATACTCAGTTTTGCTGGGAAAGTGATTCTTGGTTGTAATCCTATCTCCTTTGCCCTCTGGAATATTATATTCCATGCCCTCCGGTCCCTTAATGTAGAAGCTGCTAAATGTCATGTTATCCTGATTGTGTTTCCACAATGCTTGAATTGTTTCTTTCTGGCTGCTTGCAATATCCTCTCCTTGACTTGGGAACTCTGGAATTTGGCTACAACGTTCATAAGAGTTTTCCTCTGGGGATGTCTTTCAGGAGGACATTGGTGGATTCTCTCCATTTCTATTTTGCCCTCTGGTTCTAAAATATCAGGGCAGTTTTCCTTGATAATTTCTTGAAAGATAATGTCTAGGCTCTTTTTTTGATCATGGCTTTCAGATAGTCCAATAATCTTTAAATTATCATTCCTAGAACTATTTTCCAGGTCAGTAGTTTTTCCAATGAGATATTTCACATTGTTTTCTAATTTTTCATTCTTTTGGATTTATTTTACAGTGTCTTGATTTCTCATAAGGTCATTAGCTTCCAATTGCTCTATTCCAATTTTTAAGGAAGTATTTTCTTCAGTAAACTTTTGGACTTCCTTTTCCATTTGGCCAATTTTACTTTTTAGGGCATTCTTCTCCTCATTGGCTTTTTGGACCTCTTTTGCCATTTGTGTTAGGCTATTTTTTAAGGTGTTATTTTCTTCAGTATTTTTTGAGTCTCCTTTAGCAAGCTGTTGACTTGTTTTTCATGATTTTCTTGCATCACTCTCATTTCTCTTCTCAGCTTTTCCTCTACTTCTCTTACTTGCTTCTCAAAATACTTTCTGAGCTCTCCCAAGGCCTGGGACTGATTCATGTTTTTCTTGGAGGCTTTGGATGTAGGAGCTTTGACTTTGTTGTCTTCTTCTGGTTGTATGTTTTGATCTTCTTTGTTACCAAGAAAAGATTCTATGGTCTGACAGTTCTTGCAAGGTTTGCTCGTGATCCCAGCCAATTACTTCAGTTATAAACTCTTTATTAAGGTAGAGGTCTGCTTCCAGTGTGGAGAATGTACTGTCCCAAGCTTTCAGGGTGTGTACAGCTGTTTTCAGAGATACTTCTAGGGACCTGTAAGTTTTCTGTTCTTCCAAGGTGGTATGATCAAGGCTGAGGTGTTTATTCCTTTTGTGACCTGTACTCTGGTCTATGAGTGACCATAACCAGTCTTTTCTGCCTTGGAACTGTGAGGAGGATTTCCTCTCCACTGCCACTACAAGCTCCACTCCTCCACACCCCAGGACCGCCCCTCAGAACTGTGACCCATATCCAAGCACAGGCAAAGCAATAGATTCCTGCCTTAGCACTGGCAAAGAGATCCCTACAATCCCCCTCTGATCAGTCACTTAATTCCCCCTCAGTCTCTGTGCCAGAAACTCAGGAGGCAGCCACTGCCCTGGGGCCACACTCAGGAACTGGGACTGAGACCTACCTTCTCTCTCACCTCAGAAACAGACTTTTCCCACTGACCTTCTAAGTTGTCCTTGGTGCTTGTGAGTTAAGAGATCTGGAAACCACTATAGCTGCCTCGATTCAGTCCTCTGAGGCCTGTTCCAGGTTCACTGAGGCCTGCTCACCCACACCAAACTGCGCTCCTCTCCCAGTTTGACATGATATACCTTTTCTTATCAACCATCCACATTGTCTTGGGCTGGAAATTTGTTTCACTCTGTTTTTTTGTGGATTCTGCTGCTTTAGAATTTGTTGAGAGCCATTTTTTACAGGTATTTAGAGGGATTTGGGGGAGAGCTCAAGCAAGTCACTGCTTTCACTCTGCCATCTTGGCTCCACCTTTTCAATAATTCTTTCAAAGGTTAGGGGAGACATAGGATTTGGTCATGTGAAAACAAAAGATTGATGTGTTTTTTTAAAGCAAAAGAAATGGAGCATTTGCAGATAGATAAATCTTAAATGATCAACATATACTTGTGTATGTTTTCAAAAGGAAGGTTTATTGAGTATATGTAGGGGTCATAACTGCAACTTGGGAAAATTGCTTCAGTAAATTTGTGAGCGATGGATTGGTGTGAGGAGACAATTTGGAAGCTGTTGCAATAATCATGAGGTGATGGAGGCCTGCATTGAGAGGGAACATATACAAGAGATGTTACATAAACACACATACACACAAACTAGTATGTGGCTGAGTATGTAGGGAGAATGAAGATGACATTGAAGTTTCAGACATGGATGACCAGAAAGGTGTTGGTACCCTCATTAAGAATAGTGGGTTTGGGGGTGGGGTAGGTCCAGAGAAGTTCTCCACGTGATGGACCCCACCCACACCCATGTTGCTGTTACAATGCAGCTGCTTGTGGCTGTTGCTCCTGTAGCTGCTGCTGTGTGACACCCCCCCCACCATGGAAAAGACAGAGGAGGAACCCACAATGTCAGCTATCCTGCTGGATCATTGCCATTTCTCTCAGAATCTCTTTAATTACATGGAGAAATTTTATATCCCTAGGGGAGACATCACATGCTATTACATCCTCACCTGGCATTTCATTTCCTGCCAGAAAGACTGTTGGTATCTTTAGGGTAGGTTGGAAGACAACCTGAGCATATGACATTTTTATGTAGGCTGCTTGGCCTGCTGACCTCCACAGAAAATTGTCTTTGCAGCAACAAGTGCAGTTTAAAGCTTCCTATCTACCCAAGGACAATGATGTTGTTGGGGTGGAGGAGCAACGTCCCCTTTCAGTTCCCTCTAGAAAGCTAGGAGGATATTTTGGTGGTCATTCCTCAGGGAGAGGTGGAGGAGATTGAGCAGCTGAAGTGGGAATTGCACCAACAGAACCAGGAGCTGAAAGACCTCTGTGTTAGTCTCCAGAAATAGAACTCAGACGTGAATGGTGAACTCCAAAAAGCTCAGGAACTGCTGAAGAGATTAGAGTCTCTGACAGATATCACTAAGACATTAGAGCAGAGTTTCAGTGTCCTGAATGAAGAGAATGAGGGTCTGAAAGGACAGAAGGGATGTTGGGAAACAGAACCAGTTCACCTTAAAGTGCAGAACCAGAATGTGTCCTCAGAAAATGAGAAAATGGGCATCAGGCTGAAGGTTACCCTTGATCGCCTTGATCAACTTCAGGCATAGATTTCAGTTCAAAAGAAAGAAATGTAGAAGCTGACTCAGGGAGCCAGGTACAAAGCAGAGAAGCTGGAGCATTTGAAGAAGGAAAATGAACAGCTGCTTCTGTCTGACTAAACAGAGGGAGCAGCAGCAGAAGCTTGATCAGACTGTGGAGGAGATGAAGCAAAAGAAGACTGCATTAACGGGGAAGCACCAGGAGCTCATGACCCAGATCAGTGAGCTGATAAAGAAGCTGGATGAGAATAAATGTTTCTATCAGGAGCAAAAGAGGGAGACGACAAGAGGAAAAGCAGAAAAGGATCTCTTGTGGAAGGAAAATGAAAGGCTACTGTGTTCTGTATGTTAGGATTCTGATTCTAATCTACTCTCTCACCCTGCTCTTGTTCAAGAAGCCCTAAAAGAAAACACTGGACTTGTCTTTGGAAATCCTTATTCTGCTACCCAAGACATCCATGTCCCCAGCCTGCCCTCTATCAAAAAGTGCCCCTGTGTCTTCCCTGATGATGGGAGGAAAACATCTCTGAGCAGCACCTGAAGACCCATATCCTGGACTGTCTACATTGTGATGAGGTCTTCTCAGAGGCTGAGCAGCAGGTGTATGATTACCATGTATTCTGTAACTCATTTGAAAAAAGTATCCCAACTGCTTGTTCTCAGACAGTAGGCCAGATAGTTCCTCTTAAAAGTAATGGCTTCTGAGGAGACTTCTTTTGTGATAGATGAAATGAGTAAAATTGTAAAAAAAAAATCATAAAAAGTGCAATTGGTAGTAACATTTATCAACACAGCAAAGTCCATCAATGAACCACAAATGTACAAAACTTAAGTCAACTTATCAAGTTGGGGAAACCATTCAAGTACATTGTGACCTGTGTGATCATGCGGAAGAATGGCACTGTGCTGCACACAGCCATCTCTTGCTTTTGGGACAACACCATTGGATGGAAACTGCATTGTGAGATGGAGACTAAGACCATGTACTGTATAGTCAATGCCTTTGGACTGTCAATTTAATTTTCTTGGAATTGTATAGCCTCCTCATTTTTTCAACCATTTCCATTCCATGATCTACCTATATACTGTGAATTCAGCAAACTTTTAAAAGGTTTTAAAAGTATCTTATTCTTTCAAATATAGGAAAAAAGTCCAAAGTGACCACACTGTTACATGAGTTGCTCACTTCACTTTATTCACTGTAAGTTGACATCCAGGATTGTTACTTTGTCTTAACTTATCTTTGCCTTATCTTTGTCTTGACTTCGAATACTTGAAGTATTCAAAGGTGCTAAAAATGAAATCTGTTGCAGCATGACTCTTTTTCTAATTTCTGAAATAATTTATATAATACCAACTTCCCACTTTTTATTTTTCTTAGTAGAATAATAAATTATTACAATTCATTAAAAAAAGACTAATGAGTCAATAATGGATCTAAACCTGAAACTACTAAATCCATTCAGTCTTTATTTCCTCTAGGAATGGTGTCCTAACAACCTATCTTTGAGACATGTATTACCTTTATCCTTTTGGATCAGTCTCTATATTAGCTCAGGTAACAGCTCAGTCTTTATTAGCCCGTAGACTTTATTTTTCTATAAAGGGACTCAGGAAGACAGCCCCAGAATAAGGCTGCCCTGGCTTTGCAGAGCAGAGCCTGGCTTGGGCACCAAAGTGATTAGCACTCTGTGCTGACTAACTGCTATTGAATTGATCAAGCCAAGATAACGCGAGCCCAAAGAATTCACGTTGTTCTCAATTTTAGCCCTGTACCTAGAAGTTATTCAAAGGCTAGGAATTTCCTTCTGTTCATTAGCTCTTTTTCTCCAACTAGTTGCTTAAATTTGTCACATTTAACAAAGAACTGATGCATCCAGGCTCCAGTCTGGCCATGTGAAGTGTATTTACCCAATCTCCTTCTTCCTCAAAGAAGTAACTTTTTTTCTAAAGCAAGTACAAGAGTTCTGTGATCTTGAGCATGTGAAATCTTCCCATGAAGCCCCTTCAGCTTTTCTGGCTGTCACATCCTACTTTGGGGCCTTTTATGTGTAAATATACAACCCTTGCTGTAATGGCCTTTCATAGTGAGTAATTAGAAGCCAAAGGTTTGGAATTGTTTTCTGGAGCATCAAGTGGGTTTAAATTGTTTTGGTTAAGCAAGAATGATGAACACTTAAAATTCTGTTAATTCTTGATTACTGAAGAAAAATAAAATCTTCATCTATTAAAAATAGTGGATTTGGGGGAAATGGTTATAAGATATAAAAGAAATGGGATGTCAATAACAAGTCTAGGAAACGCTGAATGATAAAACTAGGAAACCGGTAAAAAAAAATAGAAAACAATAAGAGTACATTAGGAAAAGCACCTAGCAGGACATATTAGGACCAAGGCTACCCGTGATATTAGCCTCAATAGGTTGAGAAGTTCAAATTAGAGGATAGTACAGTAGTCCCAGGTGGTATTAGCAACAGCCTCTCCTGTAGTAGAGAAAATTAGGAATAGAGAAAGAAAACAAATATGAGAGATATCCTAGAGATACTTTTAGTAGCACCTAGTAGCTGGTCATGGGAGAGGAAGAATCAAAGATAACACCAAGATTTTCATAGGAGAGGCTGGGTGAATGGAGGTAGCTTTGACCAAGACAGTGAAATCACAAGTTAGGTTGTCACATCAAAAAAAAAAAAATTTTTTTTTTGTTAAGAGAATACTATGAGCTAGGCATTCTGCTAAGCTGGGGGGATATAAAGAAAGGCAAAAAAAACAGTTCCTGCTCTTGAACTCAGAGTGTAAGGGAGGAAACAATGTTGCGGTCTGAGAGTTCGAAACTCCTTAAAGACTGGAGTACGGTATGGAGCCATCTGGAATGAATTCACAGACTCCACGCATTCTTTGAATCAAGTTGGCAAAGATTTATTGTTATGCTTTTCAGCAGGCAGGGATTCTTAAGGAACCTGCGACTTTAGAGGGGTACAGTTAAAATTTATATAGGATAAAATATAATAAAACATGTCAAATATGCTACCTAGGTGATTCAGAGCAGGATTAGGGAGTGGTTAAGGAGTGGTCAGTTCTTAAGGGAACATGTACTTCTTGTATCTACTGCACAGGCATTTTACCCAGAGTTCACTAGGAAAAACCCATGGGGGTGGGGGTGCGGGCACATGGTGTGGTTTTAGGCCTGCTACATCACTAAGTTAACTAGCAGTCAGGGGTAACTGAGAATTTTCCAGTCTGCCACCAGTCAATGTCTTGTTTGACAAGATAGATATAGGGAGTATACATATGTCTTAGGTCTAGAATACAGATAATGAGGAGTCCACGATGTAGATAATAAGGTAGGGTGGTAGTATAGATAATCTAGTGGGTAAGAATATCTTTATGACCCAGTGTAAAGCCAATTCAAACTAATAATTCCTTCAAGTGCTGTTTGTAACTGCACCAGGAAGAGACATAAAGGTCTTGCTGGGACCCACTCACGAGTAAATTGCTAGGCACAATGTCCTTGGGCTGGGGAGAAACTGCCAGGGATAGTGTTTCTGAGCCTAGGGAGAAACATGGTCATGGGATTGGGGTTCTAGTACAAGTACCCAAGCACCCCATCAACAACATGTGAACACCTCTGTACAAACAAGAAAAAAAATACTGAAAAAAAAATTGAGATAACCTCAGAGGGCAGGGACTAAGATGAAGGAGGACTTTGAATGGCTTCCTGCAGAAGGTAGGACTTTAGCTGAGACATGAAGGAAATTAGGGAAGCTAAGAGAAGGATGTGCTCCAGGCATGGAGGACAGCCAATGTAAATGTCAGGAATTGGGAAATGGAATGTTATGGATCAAAGAGTACATGAAAGACATCAAGGTATAAGAAGACTGGAAAGTTAGGAAGAAGCCAGTTAATTAGGGCTTTGAGAGCCAAACAATGGATTTTGTATTTGATCCTAAAAGTAATAGGGAGCCACTGGGCTTGATTGAATAGAGGGGTGACCTAAACTTGCTTTAGGAAGATCAATTTGATAGCAGAGTAGAGGATGGGAAGAGATGAGGTAGGGAGACTGGCCAGCAAGGAGGAGAAGGTTTGGGGAGAAATATGATGAGCCCATTAGTTTGAAGTGGTGAGAAATCCAACTATTGGTAGTGTGTAGGCAATGGGTTCCTAACCTATTGTGTCCAGGACCCCTTTGACAACCTACTGAAGTATATGAACCCAGTTATCAGAGAAATATCTCTTCTTTGAGCTGCTTGTATAGGAGGTGACTGTTGCTGGAATAAATCTACCACAACAGAGAAATTATAGAGGCTAAAAAACCCATATTTTATTATCTCAAACACAGGTTCAGGATTATTTTAAAAGACCTGAATAAAGATTGGAGTTTCTGATAAGTCTTTATAGAGAAAATTATGTCAGACAAATCAATAAATTCTTTTACATATTGCAATTTCATATTCTTTTAGAATATAAAGGATTTTTTTTAAAGACCAATTCATAATTCTTCAATTCCTTCAATGTCATAAAAGTTGAACAAACTTAGTTAAACAGGAACATGATCTCATGCATTGGAAACATAACCTGGTTAAACAGTCTCCTCTACTTCATTTACTTGCTTCTCAAAATCCTTTTTGAGCTCTTCCATGGCCTGAGACTGATTTAGCTTTGACTTTGTTGTCTTCTTCTGGTTGTATGTTTTGATCTTCTTTGTCACCAAAGAAAGATTCTATGGTCTGATTCTCTTTTTGTGCTGTTTGTTCATGTTCCCAGCCAATTACTTGAGTTTTAAACTCTTTGTTAAGGTAGGGGTCTGCTTCCAGTGTAGAGAATGTACTGTCCCAAGCTTTGGGGGTTTTGTGCAACTGTTTTCAGAAATACTTCCAGGGACCTGTAAATTTTCAGTTCTTCCAAGGTGGTATGATCAAGAGTGAGGTATTTACTCCTTTTCTGACCTGGGCTCTGGTGTATGAATGACCACAAGCACTCTTTTCTGCCTTGGAACTGTGAGGATTCCCTCTCCACTTCCACTACAAGCTCCACCATGCCAGCACTCTTCCTCATCCCAGGACCGCCACCTAGAACTGTGACCCAGATCCAAGCAAGGGCAAAGCAAGAGAATCCTGCCTCAGAACCAGCAAAGAGATCCTTGCATTCTCCCTCTGATCAGCTGCTTGTTCCCCCTTAGTCTATGGGTGGGGAGCTCTGGGAGCAGCCGCTGCCCCAGGGTTGAGCCAGAACTAGGGCTGGGACCAGAACTGAGTTCCTCTCTCACCATGGTCTGTCAGACATTTCCTACTGACCTTCTAAGTTATCTTTGGTGTTTGTGGGTTGAGAAGTCTGGACACCACCACAACTCCCCTTGATTCAATGCCCTGAGGACTGCTCCAGGTTTGCTGAGGCCTTGTTTTTGCCTGTATGGCCCATGCTAAACTGCACTCCTCTCCCAGTCTGGTGCAATAGACCTTTCCAATCAACCATCCAGGTTGTCTTGAGCTGGTAATTTGTTTCACTCTGTCTTTTTGTGGGTTCTGCTGCTCTAGAATTTGTTTTGAGCCATTTTTCACAGGTATTTGGAGGGGTTTGGGGGAGAGCTCTAGCAAGTCACTGCTTTTACTCTGCCATCTTGGCTCCATCCACCAAATAGTTTCAATAGGTAAACTAAGTCAGGTTACAGATTAAACATTGGTTTTGCAAAATCCTACACTTATACAACCTATAAGGCTTCATGTTAAAGAAGTCACAGAGACTAATTGAGAGAAAAAGATTTATTTATCACTAAGACTCAGTGTTAGAGAAATTCCTCCAAAAATACAATCTTTTTGGAGGGGTGGTTGTATTTCATTCTTCCTCTTATTTGGTTTCTTAGCTTGGGAATGTCAAAATTCTTCCCTTGATACTGTCATTCCATGATTCAGGGAGTTGAGTTTTTTGGGTTTTTTTTTTTGAGAAAACGAGGTTAAGTGACTTGCCCAGGGTCACACAGCCAGTAAGTGTCAAGTGTCTGAGGCCAGATTTGAACTCAGGTCATCCTGACTCCAGGACAAGTGCTCTATCTACTGGTGTTTTGTTTTAAAGCCAGGTGAAGTTAACACAGAATAATTTTCAAAAGTCAGCCAAGTGTTCAGGAGAATTGACATAATAAAATATAATAATAATTTAAAAAAAGAAAATTAAATGTTCCCATCACTATTGGCTTTGTTTTCATCATAGAGGGGTCTTCAATACCTCAAAGATCAAAGAATCACGCACTTTAGGAGTCAAACACGAGCACCAGGAAACATTAATGATCACCAATATTAAATAACATGAGATCTCCTTAATCCAGATTGCTCCTCATAACCCACTCCAAATGTCCATTTAATCAGTTTATTTCCTCTTGGGTCTTAGCTGTCTCATGTAGCCATCTCAACCTGTGAAACATTTTCTCTTGGAAATTCTGTAATAGTCCTCATTGCCAGGGCAGTTCTGGACAGGGTTCCTTGTAGTAGATGTACTTCCCTGGTTCCAGGTCAGTTGCAGAGGTTCCCTAGGTATTGCTGCTAAAATCTACTAGTGATAAGAGCTAGGAAAATTTGGTAAAGCCTAATAGAACCTCTTCAATTTGGTCTCCCAGTAACTAGTTCATGTGGTAAAAACCAGTTCAAGTCATATGGAGCTAACCTCATTAACAACAAAACTATAAGATTATCCAATTAGGAATCCATAATTCATCTGAGAGTTCAGAGAATTTCAGGTTTTACATACCACTTGATTTTTGCATTTTTACCTGAGGCTTGTACCTGATATGAATAATGCCATCTACAGAATGAAGGAAGAATTAAAAGGATTCATTAGTTCCTGACTTGTGAAATGAGCCCTTCTGTATCTTAATATTATCAGAGAAAGACTTTAAAATGGGGTGGGGGGAGGAGAGAAAATGATTTACTATCAATATAATTTTATATGTAAAATGCATAATTAATTTTTGAGAACTTATATTACTAAAATGTAATTAAAACCTCTATATCCCAGGGGAGGAAATGGAAAAAAAAAGGGGGGGGTCATTTTTTTTAGGCAATTGGGGGTAAGTGACTTGCCCAGGGTCACACAGCTACTGAGTGTCAAGTGTTTGGTCTGAGGCTGGATTTGAACTCAGGTCCTCTTAACTTCAGGGTCAGTGCTCTATCCACGGCGACACCTAGCTGCCCCCCAAAAATGTTTTGACAACAACAAAAGAATTCATCTGTGTATATTTGATTGAACCTTAAGGGTGATCAGTACTTTACTTTTTCAATCTTATTCTTAATTGTAATTAATTACCTTCAGGCTCAAAAGAAAAAAATTAAAATATATCACCCAGGAACATTATGTTCACTTGCATTTTTGTCATTGTTTCTAACAGAAACATTTGGAAGCCAATTACATACACACATACATTCTACTTCTTTTTGAGAAAAGATTTGTTGCTTTTCTCAAAATAAAGTCTGTATGAAATTTAAATCTTTTACATCTTTATCACATTCCATCTTTGTCCTATCCCCCCTTTGAGAATATATACATATGTATATGTTATCACATCATCTAGAAAAGAGATAGTACTGTGTAGACCTGATGTTCCACATGAATGCATAATCATTAACACGGAGATGGATGGCAAGCTGAAGAACTTATTTACCTAGTTATTTAAAATAGGAACTTGAAACAAATAATAGCCCCAAATTTAGAACAGTAAAGTTTAAAAAAAAAAAAGGACTTTCATGCTTGCATCCTATTAAAGTAACCCAGAGATGTTTGAGTATTACAACAAGATTCATTGTATTAAAAGAATCTTTTACAATTTTTCTTCCATGGTTATAGACATTTGCTATGACAGGAAAAAGTGGAGACAAGGTTATAACAACACCAAGATTGTCTCACCAAGGGCACAGACCAACCTGGCATAAGTCTAACAGGATGAAGATTCCTTAACTGTGTTTGACTCCAGGTAAGAGTCATAGTTAGCTTTTTTTTAACAACCCATTACACAGCAAGTTCCACATTATTCATAGGGTATCATAGGCTTATCATTAAGCATGTGGGAAAATTTCCTTTTCAGGAATATGTTACTCTTTTGCATTTGTGTCTTCCAAATTAACCAAAGTCACTTTTCTTGTCTTCATATTTCAGTTTTGTAAAGTAGGGATGTATATCCCATTCCTCAACATAGATTCAAACCTCTCTTTAAATCTTTACCTACACCAGCATTAATGACAATAGACAGGGATTTAACAGCCACCAAATTTTCTTCTTTTTGAAGGATGGGGGAGATATGATATTATAGCAATGAAAGGATAGGCAGCAAAGTAGTTTGGATGCAGTTCACTGGCATGGGAAAAAGTCCCCAGGTCCTATTTCTGGCTGTCAAGGAATCCATTATTTTAATGAAGATATAGGCTTTGAACTAATCCCTCTTTAATAGGTAAATGAGGAGGAAAGCAATGTTATCTATTGCTATTGTCTCACCAAGATGCCCATCAGTTCTTGACTGGTGATGGGAGGAAGAACCACACCCATCTTTCAATTCATATTGTATGAACCTGGAGCTTATTGGGTTGAGGATTAAAAGGCAAGTGAACCATCACTCAGAGATCCAGTGGCATAATTGATTCTGCCTATATTTGCTCCCCTGTAGTAGATGGTTGAAATGGTTGTGAGTTTTAACTACCCACTTCTCTCTTCCAGGATTTCTCTAAAACACAATTCTAGAACTCCAGGTCCCCTAGGTGTCACCAGCCTCTCCTCTTCATAGCACTGCATAGAGGTACAGAGCTCACAAAGCTGTGCTACGTTAAAATTCGGCTGTACCTGCTCCATATTGAGTATATAATTTCTTTTAGCAAGTAGCAAGAGAGTCAAAAGGGTCTGGAGAAAGTGACCAACTTGCTTCCTTGCTGGTCATGTTTTCATTCTGCTCTGGAAAAAAAGTCTTTATTTCAAATATCTTTGCAATGATCTAATATTAAAGGTGTATAGGCAACTAATACAAATACATAATACCAAAAGCCCAGTTATAAAAAAAAAAGCTATTGAAACTGAATGGTTTTCAAAAGCAGAATTGAAGACTATCAACAATCATATGAAAGGATGCTCCAGATGGTTAATATTAAGTGAAATGTAAATCAAAACAACCTTGAGTTTTTACTTCACACTCAGAAAATTGGTAATGTTGAGAGAAGATGAAACTAGTCAATATTTGAGAAGTTGTAGAAAGACAGGCCCACTAAAGTGATGTTGGAGCTGTGAATTGGTCAAAACATTGTGGAATGCCATTTGAAATAATGAAAAAGTGACTACAATGTCCATACCCTTTGATCCTGTCTCCTCTGCTAGGCCTGGTCCTCCAAGGAACTCAATGACAAAAATGAAGGTCCACATACACCAAAATAATTATAGTAGCATTCTCTTCTTGCAGTAGTTAGGAACTGGAAAAATGTAAGTGCCCATTGAGTGGGCATTGGCTAAACATGTTCTGGAGTATTAATCAGTCTATCAATAAGCATTTATTGTATGTGTACCTCAGGTTATATGCCTCACATTGTGCCAAGTACTGGATCAACAAAGAAAAAGAAAAATCAATCTCTGTCCTTAAATGGCTTACATTCTTATTTGGGAGATAAAAGATACACAAATAGGTAAATAAAATATATAAGAAATAGTTGTAGGGGGAAGGCTGTAGCTGCTGGGAGCTGGGAGGACCAGGAAAAGTCTGCTGCAAAGGTGGCAACTGAGCTAAGTCTTGAAAGAAGTCAAGGATTCTGGGATCTGAATGTGAGGAAAAAGAGCATTCCAGACATGGAGAACAGCCTCTGCAAAGGCACAGAGACGGGTTATTATAGGTGAGAAGCACTAAGTAGTTCAACACAGCAGGATCGGAGAATGTGTGGAGTATGGACAAGTGCAGGAAGATTAGAAATATAGGAAGAGTCCACATTGTGAAGGGCTTTAACTACAAAGTAGAGAAGATTTTATTTGATCATAGAAGTAGCCATTGAAAATTAATTGTGCTTAGAGGTCAATACTTTATATACTTTAGGAATATTACTTTGGCGTCTGTGTAAAGAATGGACTTCAGCAAGTAGAGATTTGAATCAAGGGAGCCAGTTAGAAGGCTTTTGCAGAAAAGAGAAATGCATGTCAAAACGAGCCTGAGGTTTCACCTCATCCCCTGAAAATTGACAAAGATGATAAAAGATGACAATAGTCAATGTTGGAGAAGTTGTGGGAAGATAAGCATACTAATGCATTGTTGGTGGAGCTGGAGATACAAACATTTTGGAAAGCAAATTGGAATTATGCAAATAAAGTGACTAGTATGTCCATACCCTTTGACTCAGCAACTATATTACAAAGCTTATAAACCCAGGAGACCATTGATTAGAAGAAATTCTCCATATATGCTCAAATATTTATAGAAGTACTTTTTTTGATAACAAAGAATTACAAACAAAGGAGATGCTCATCAACTGAGAAATGACTGAACCAATTGTGGTACATGAATGTGATGGAATATTATGCTCCAACGGAAAAAATGAGGAACATGATGAATACAAAAAAGCATGGAAAGATCTAAATGAACTGATGCAGAGTGAAAAAAAAGAAATGCCAGGAAAACTTTTTACACAATTACTACATGTGAAAATAGGAAGAACAACTATATATACATGTATGCATGGGCACACACACACATCAAAAGCAAATGTTTTGAAAGTTTGAAGAACAAGCATGATTTGGAAGAAGAGATATGAGAATTCATTCCCATGCCACTACTTTGCAAAGTTAGCAGATTTACAAGCTTCACACACTATAATAATTTGCAGACTTTTGTATGTGTGGATCAGTTATGCTGATTATCCCCTTTTTTCATATTTTCCCTTTCAATTTTTTTTTGTTACATAGGATAGGAGGGAGAGAAAAAAAGACACTGTGGAGAGGGGAGGATATCAATAAACACAGATTTTAAAAAATAAGATTATTGTCTAGGTGAGAAATCATGACTATAATGCAGTTTTACTGTGCTGTAAAAAGCAGTTTTTATGATGAGTTCAGAAAAGTATGGGAAGACTTATATGAACTGATATAACATGAAGTAAGCAGAATCTGGAAAATAATAAACTCAAGGGCTATAGATATTATGGAAATAACAATAATAAGACAATTAAAACTTCATATTATGAAGGTATATTGAACAAGCTTGAACCTAAAGAAAAGATGTGAGAATTTACACCTGTTTTCCACCCTCACCCCTATATTCTTTGCAGAGGTGGAGAACTACGGATCTAGAGCATATAGTTAACTTTTTTGATGAGTAGGTTATTCTTGCAGAGCTTTCCCCTTGTTACACTTCTAATAAGGGGTTGTTCTTTGGTAAGGAGAATGAAGAGGTACACTTTGTGAAATATGAATGATGTAAAAAGGAAGGAAATTCATAAAGATTTATTTAAAAAAACATGAGATTTCATCTCAAACCAAACATATTAGCAAACATATATAAAAGTAGACAAATTTCTAGAGAAATTAGACCTAAAAGGTTTATGGTATCTTTGAAATGACAGTACTAAAGAATATACATATACATATATATACATACACAAATGTACGTATACATATACATATACATACACATGTATGTATGTATACATATACATACATATACATATATGCATGTGTATGTGTATGTGTGTGTGTGTGGTCAACCTACAGAGTTCAGTTTGAGGACAAACAGAATTAATGTTGTGTTTATTTCTCTTAAAGCAGGCGAGCATGCATATGAATGCATGGGAACTGCAGTCAATAACTGAGCTCACTTTGGGGTTAGGCTGTGCAGATTACAAAGCCATGAAGCAAGAAAGAGTTCATGACTCAGGATGTTTGTCCTTTTGTTAACCAAGATTATAGTTTCTGTAAGGCAAGGAAGTGCCCTTGACTTAGGGTGTCTCTGCAAGCTTCATCCAGTCTTATGGTTGCTGACAGAACAGGAGGATTTTCAAGTTCACTCAAAATAGTATCACAAATGATAATTGGTAAGGGCTCAAACCATCTTCTCTCATTGGCTACTCCAGGTTTTTGGCCTTCAGGTGATGAGGGGCTTAAGTGGATATATATACACACACATACACACATATACACACATATATGTGTGTGTGGTGTATATACGCATAAACATACATATACATACATACGCACATTCATGTACACATATGTATATATACATAGGTGTGTATATGTATACACACACACACACAAAATTAGAACCACATGGAACTTTTTAAAAAATTAAACACCTATTAGGTCACAGAGATATTGTGGCTAAAATTAAAATGTCAGAAATTATAAACACATCCTTTATAAACTATAACAACATGAAAATAGTATCAGTTCAGGGAGCACAAACAAAAGACACACCAAAATGGAGACTTAACAATGAAATCTTAAATAGTGAATAGATCAAAAAGCAAACCATAGAAACAAATAGTAATTGTGTGACAGAATATGTTAATGCTGAATTAGTATAACAATATTTCTGGGAAGCAGACCTCTGGGGGAAAATTACATCCCTAAAACCATATAACACAGAAAAAAGGAGAGGATTAATGATTGAACGTGTGTTTTAGAAGCCACAACCACCACAGCTGCAACCATACAGAAGAGGTAGAGGCCTGCAGCTTTAACAAAAATCCCAGTCTATGTAGTGAAAACTTTCAGTACTGACCCACCTATCATTGTGGTTCAGGAGTAACTAGGTTGAGAGAATACCTTTCATTTTCATTGAATATGTATGTATGTGTGTATGTACATATAATGTGTGTGTATATATGTGTGTGAGTCTGTGTGTAAGTATGTATATGTATATGTGTGTATGCATACGTTGTTTCCCTTGATAGAAAGTAAGTGGCTTGAAAGCAGGGACCCTTCTGTGTTTTTTTGTTTATTTGTCTCTGTGTTTGCTTTGTTTTGTTCTCTGTAGTCCCAGTGCATGTCATACAATAGGTACCAAATAAATGCTTGTTAATTGATCATATGCTGGCCACCTTCTGTGCTCATCCTCTCAGACGTGGAATTCCTTCTCTCTCATCTCTACTCATCACAATACTATGTGTCTTTCTAGGCTCAGCTCAAATGTCACCACCTCCCTTAAACCTTCCATAATCACTCCAGCCAGAAGAAACCTCGTTATATGGTCTCTCCCAACTCTAATCGAATCCAGGTACATCAGCCCCTAAAGGAAAGGTCTGAACGTGTCACTCTCTACCACTACCACCCTGCCAGCTCAATGACCTCTGGTGTTTCCTGTTGGCTCTAGAAACAAATCATCACTCTCTGTTGGGCATTTCAAATACGTTATTCCCAGATGCCAGCCTACCCTTCCAAACTCCTTTGCTATATTCTACAGTGGAGGTGTCAAATGTGACCCACAGGCCTCATGTGACATATACCACTTCTGTGTGGCCCAGAGCAGATTAAAATATAATTGGGAAATATATAATGGAATAAATAAAAATACAATGCAAATAGATGATATCAATATATTGTTTTCTAAGTCAATGTGTGGCCCATGTGGTGTCATCATTTATGGTTTAGTGGCCCCTTTTCCTATTTGGGTTTGACACCACTGTTCTCTACTTCGACCAAAATGTCCTTTTGGCAGTTCCCCATATGCAGTACACCATCTCCCATCATCAGGCCTTTGTGTTATCTGCCCCCATGCCTAGATGCACTCCATCATCACCTGCCTAGTAGAATTCCTAGTTTCCTTCAAGGCTCTGCTCAAACACCAGCTTGTACATGAAGCCTTTCCTTTGGATCCCATATACTCTCGTGCCTTTCCCCACATATCTATTTGATATTTATTTTTTGTTTATTTTGTGTATAATTACACACACACATATATATACTTGTTACATTGTTACATACATACATACACACACACATCCCTGTAATCTGACAGAATGTTAACTCCTTGAATAAGAACTAAAGTTTCATTACTGTCTTTGTATTCCCAATACTTACCAAAGTGCCTGGTACATAGTTGGTGTTTAATCAATGCTTGTTTTTTGATTAATTGATAGAATGTTAGGACTAGAAAAGATCTTAGCAATCATTTGGTCTAACCCGCTCCCTCTCTCTACCACCACTAGTACACATACAGCACTTTATCATTTAGGAAAGTGAGGTTCAATGTCTTGTACAAGGTCATATGGGAAGACATTTGCCAAAAGTAAGGTCACCATCTGCATTCCTGCAGCCCTGATTCTTTATGCAATGTTCATGGCATGTGCCACATTCAGCCTTGGTGCACAGCCTTATGAGTCTGTACTTTTGACTTCTAGCTAGATTACAAGCTCTTGGGGGCAAAGGCACCTTTCTGCACTTTTTGGTGAGCTCCACAGACCCTGTCACAGTGATTCTCATCTAGTAAATCCTCAGTGATTATTGCTTGAGTAAGTGGAGACACCTAAGCATTCTAGAGGATAGAGCATTGGGTCTGGAATCAGGAAGACTTGCCCAGACACTTGCTAGTTATGTGACCCTGGGCAAGTCGCTTAACTGTCTTCCTCAGTTTCTTTACCTATGTAACGCGGATAATAATAGCACTTACCTCTCACAGTTGTCTTGACAATGAGATAATACTTGTAGAAAAAAAACACTTTGTAAACTTTCAAACACTACATAAATGTGAGCTAATATAGTGAAGGAACACTTGTTGACACTTAACCTGAGCTCTGTCTCCTCCTCTTGGTCCAGCTCAGATCCTACCTGCTCCTTCCTTGCCCATCCCATGTCATAGGAATATCCCACTGCTTTCCCCTCTTGCTGCATTTCCCCTCTATATCACACACAGTTATGCAGGAACTTGGATCATTAGCTATGTTTGCATGTGGGTCGGATGTCTCAGATACTTTGTATTCTCCAGACCCCCAAACATAGGGTTGAACAGAGAATAGTTACTTTATAAACACTTCTACTTTGGATGACTGGTTATATTGGAGCACTGCCTCCTCATTCCACTAATGGCCGACTATAGGCTTGGCCGAGTCTGTGGAGCTGTGTCAAAAGCCATCATACTGCTGAGGCTAAGATCCCACTGCTGGGTTTCCCTTGTTCAGGACCTGACTGTTTTACCTCAGGCAGCTCCCTGTCTCAGGCTCAGCCCCTGGCAAGGGAGTTACACTCTCCCCAGAGATTTGTACTGCTGTAAGCACCAAAAAATTGAAGGATTTCTTAGAAACGTCTTCGATGAGGGATCCAAGTCAGATAATTGACCTGATTAGGGAGGAGATGGCCAGGCTGGGGGCCAGGACAAGCAGTAGGGGAGATGTTTGAGAGAGCATTAAAGGGCCTTTTATCTGATCACTATTTACCTGCAAACTCAGCTCTGGTTGGAGGGATTTCTGTCATAGCCCAGTAGGATCCCTTTTGAGGATGGAGAATTTTTGACAATGTGGCCCCAATCTACCTTTCTAGTTTCATTGTACACATTATTCCACTCCCTGAACTTTGTGGTCTCACAAAATTAATCTTTTCACTATCCCTTCACCACATGCCATCACTTGTCTCCATGTTTTTGCATTGGCTGTTCCCTATGCATAGAATGCACTCCCTCCTCATCTCTACCTCTTAGAGTCCTTGACTTCCTTCAGGACAAAAATCCAGCACCACTTTTTACATGAAGCATTTCCTGATACCCAGGCATATTACTGCCCTCTCTCTCTAAATTAGCTTGTATTTATTTTTAATTTATTCTATATATAATTCTACCTGTATAAATTGTCTCTGATGGATTATAAACCCCTTGAGGTCAGGAATTAGTTTGGGTCTTTTCCCTTCATAATCTGATCTATATCTTGCCACTGTAGCCAGATGGCTATGAAAGAGAGAGTGAGGCTGGTAACTTTGCACAGCTCACCCTCACGTAAATCCAATTCACTTGCAAGTCATGGCATCACCTTCCTGATGCCATGGTCCTCTTTGAGAACAAAGCACAAACAGCAACAACAATCAAGTGTAGTGTCAGGCATATAGGAGGTACCTAATAAATGCTTATTGATTGGTTGATTGGTGCTATTTTCATACAGGAAGTCCTATGATCCAGATCCTGGGTCCAGGGAACAGTAGCAAGGAGACAGGTGATAGCAGTGGCTGATTTGGGGTATCTGTCAGTCACAACAGGAAATAATCCCTGACTGGAACAGAGAAGTGGAGATTTAGGGGACATTGGACCTGGCATTTTTTTTAGCCTTTTAACAAGGGATCTTGAAGATAAAAGAAATCCCATCCTGGCTCAGCCCCCTTGATCTCTCCAACTCATAGCTGGCCTCTGACTTGCCTCATGGGGATACACAGAAAAAATGCCTGCCATTACCATGTTAACTCAAAGTCTTGGGATGGATCCCAAATACCTTGGCTTCACACAAGGCTTTCAGATCTTCCAATTCTTCCAGGGAGGGGTAAGCAAAATAGGAAAGCCCTTCCCCTTATGAACACCACAGTTTAAATAAGTTTAGCAAATGAGTCCATCCATGGGAAGGTGTTTAGAAGAACAAGAAGGTTTAAGTGGAAGTTTGTTGGAGAGGGTAGAGACTCAGAGTCTCTGAGAAGAGATGAGTTTAGAGATGGAGAAAGGAAGGGGAAGCAAGAGTACACCTGGCAAGTAGGTTAAAGGGTGGAAGGGAGCACAGGAATAGGATGATGGGACTTTAGAGACCAGCTTCTTGCCTCTTCCCATCCTGCCAAGTGCCAGCCTGCTCCCAACCCTTCTTTGGTCTAAGCCACATGGAGAGGAGGATTTCTCTTATTTTTCCATATAAGCTGTCTGGGGAGCTACTGTTCTGTACTTACCTGGGCTGACTCTGCCTGCAGCTATGAGGGAATCCAGCAATAGCAGGGTCATTATCAGAACTTTTGTCCACACACACAGCATCCTGGGTATGGGGAAAGGACAAGGGACACAGGAATGGCAATCAAGGTGGTCCCCAGCCCATAGGAACTGCCCCTAAATGTCCAGAATAAGAATTTAAGTGCTCTCTTGTGTACTCCAGGATTGGGCAACCTCTGAGGTGAGAGAACCAATCTGGATCAGGACTAAATTACATCATCAGTTCCTAGGTAGATGTTTCACTGGAAAACTCTTCAAATGCTTAGATCTTCCTTACAGAAAAAAGAAAATAGAATTCCTGGAATCTCATGATTACCAAGGACCTCAGAGGTTACCTCTTCCCTGCACTATTGCAATAGTCTCCTACATGGTCTCCTTCCCTCCAATCTCTCTCCCTTCCTGAAACCATAATGCACCAAAGCAATTGAATGATATTGCTGAAGTAAGTTTTACTGTAGCATCCCCTGCTCAAAAATCTCCAGTGGCTCTTTATTGTCCCTAGAATTAAATACCAAGTCTCCTGTTTAGCATTTAAAGGCCTTCCTAATCTGACCTCAGCCAGGGAACTCTCCAGCATTCTGACACCTTCCTGCCCTTTCTTAAAAATAGAACCACCTGACTTCCTGGGAGGTGGAGCCAAGATGGTGGAGTAAAAGCAATGACTTGCTTGAGATCTCCCCCAAACCCCTCCAAATACATATAATAAATGGGTCTAAACAAATTCTAAAGCAGCAGAACCCACAAAAAGACAGAGTGAAAGAAATTTCCAGCCCAAGACAACCTGGATGGTTGATCTGAAAGGTGTATCACACCAGGCTGAGAGAAGAACACAGTTTGGCATGGGTGTGCAGGCCTCAGCAAACCTGGAGCAGGCCTTAGAGGGATGAATTGCAGGCAGCTGTGGCAGTTTCCAGACTTCTCAACCCATGAACTCCAAAGACAACTTAGAAGTTCAGTGAGAAAAGTCTATTTCTGCGGTGAGAGAGAGAAGCACAGTGGTCTCAGCTCCAGTCCCCAAGCTTGGCCCCAGGGCAGAGGCTGCCTCCTCAGCTTCCAGCCTACACACTGAGGGAGAATCGAGTGGCTGATCAGAGGGAGATTACAAGGATCTCTCTGCTGGTGCAGGATTCTCTTGCTTTGGCCATGCTTGGATCTGGGTCGCAGTTCTGGGTGGTGGTCCTGGGGCAAGGAGGAGCACTGGTGTGGTGGAGAAATCCTCTTCACAGTTCCAAGACAGAAAATAGTGCTTGTGGTCACTCATAGACCACAGCACAGGACAGGAAAGGAGTAAACTCCTCACCCTTGATCATACCACCTTGGAAGAACTGCAAATTTACAGGTCCCTAGAAGTATCTCTGAAAACAGCTGCACAAAACCCCTGAAGCTTGGGACAGTACATTCTCCACACTGGAAACAGACCCTTACCTTAACAAAGAGTTTATAACTCAAAGTAATTGACTGGGATCATGAGCAAGCAGGGCAAAAAGAGTCAGACTATATTATCTTACTTTGGTGACAAAGAAGATCAAAACATACAACCAGAAGAAGACAACAAAGCCAAAGCTCCTACATCCAAAGCCTCCAAGAAAAATATGAATCAGTCCCAGGCCTTGGAAGAGCTCAAAAAGAATTTTGAGAAGCAAGTAAGTGAAGTAGAGGAAAAAGTGAGAGTGATGCTAAAGGAGAACCAAAAAAAAAATACTGAAGAAAATAATACCTTAAAAAATAGCCTAACCCAAATGGCAAAAGAGGTCCAAAAAGTCAATAAGGAGAAGAATGCCCTAAAAAGCAAAATTGGCCAAATGGAAAAGGAAGTCCAAAAGATTCCTGAAGAAAATACTTCCTTAAAAATTAGAATAGAGCAATTGGAAGCTAGTGACTTGATGAGAAATCAAGACACTGTAAAACAAATCCAAAAGAATGAAAAAATAGAAAACAATGTGAAATATCTCATTGGAAAAACAACCAACCTGGAAAATAGATCCAGGAGAGAGAATTTAAAAATTATTGGACTATCTGAAAGCCATGATCAAAAAAAGAGCCTAGATATCATCTTTCAAGAAATTATCAAGGAAAACTGCCTTGATATTTTAGGACTACAGGGCAAAATAGAAATTGAAAGAATCCACTGATCTCCTCCTGAAAGAGATCCCCAAAGGAAAACTCCTAGAAATATTGTAGCCACATTTTGGAATTCCCACGTCAAGGATAGGATATTGCAAGTAACCAGAAAGAAACAATTTAAGTATTGTGGAAACACAATCAGGATAACACAAGATTTAGCAGCTTCTACATTAAGGGACCAGAGGGCTTGGAATATAATATTCCAGAGGGCAAAGGAGATAGGATTACAACCAAGAATCACCTACCCAGCAAAACTGAGTATAATTCTTCAGGGGAAAAAATGGTCATTCAGTGAAATAGGGGACTTTCAAGCATTCTTGATGAAAAGACTGGAGCTGAATAGAAAATTTGACTATCAAATACAAGACTCAAGTAAAACATGGAAGAGGTAAATAGCAATAAGAAATCATAAGAGACTTACTAAGGTTGAACTATTTACATTCCTGCATGGAAAGACGATATTTGTAACTCATGAGTCCTTTGTCAATATTTAGGATAGTGGGATGGGAAAAAATTATATGTATGTAGATAGATGAATAGATAGACAGACAGATAGATAGATAGATAGATAGATAGATAGATAGATAGATAGATAGA